>NW_027121974.1:0-203450 GCF_030686945.1 Centruroides vittatus
AATATACTAAAAAAGTGTACAATTAAGAATAAAAGAGAATAAAAGTAAATAAAACAAAATTATTTGAATTGCTATGATGATGTCATGTTTTGCACTGTGTTACAATTTTTGCTGCTCCTCCTTTCTAAGGGGATGATCAAATAGTGATCTCCATGCTTAGGATAGCAGCTCAGAGACTCTGCTGTTAATGTATTTAGTAACTACTTCTAGCTTATACCAGTAATGATATACAAGAGATTTATTGTTGATAAAAAATCACTTGCATTTTGAAGTAAAAGTTTTTAAAAAAAACAATTTGTCTATTAGTACAGTAGAGCGTCGTTTATCCGAATCAATTGGGGACTGGGGTTGTTCAGATAACTTATTTTTCGGATAACCAATTATGTACGAAAAAATACATTAACCTATCTGATGTTGAAACTTTTTCTCCGTTGCATGTCGCTTTGTGTTGAATTTTCGTTGATTTTAAGCCTAATGAAAATTTTTATAATAATAATCATGGCTATTGTATTGTTAAAAATTATTTCTTTATTTTTTACAAACAAAATAAATATATTGAAAAATATAAAAACAAAAAAATTATACTTTAGAAGTTAATCTAGTATCAAAAATATTTGATTCAGCACGACACAGTCCGACTGGAAAGCTTTTGGTTAACCGACATTTCGGTTGACCAGTTTTCGGATAAATGATGCTATACTGTATTTATATGGAACCAAATTTCACATTTTTAGAATGTAAGTTATATTAAATTAGAATAAAAATTTATCTGTAATAAGACATTATTAAAAAATATCACAAGCAAACAACGAAAATAATGATATAGTAGTACTGATTAGTTGAAATCCTGCCTCTTTGTTAATTCTACTCGAAGCGATTATTTTCTGGTAAAAAGTCTAATTTTTGTGAGTTGTTTCTTTAGTCAAAATTTATTTGATAAAATCCAGTACTGTGATACAGCATTCCAGTAGACAGTCAGGCACATCTTTTTGTTTAATTCTTTTTTGCACGTTATCTATTATTTTCTTTCAAAGAAAACTGCTTTTGTTTTTTCTCGTAAACCTAAAATGAGAAAAACTGAAGAGTAATAACGTCAAAACAAAACCAAAACTAAGTGTTGCCAGTGAACTAGACATTAAAATTAATGTTGCCAGGCTATTTGACATAATATTCATCATTTACTAATAATGAATGATTATAGATTTCATTATAATGAAACTATTCTTTTGTAAGGGACAGAATTTTTATTACGTTAAACTGAAACATTTTTGTATTGATCTGAATAGGAAATTGACTGGGGATTCAAGATATATTCATTGTATCAAATTTTGTTAAATTGGCATTTGTTATACTGACATTTCACTGTATAAAGTAGTGAAATAATAATAGTAATTTTTGCATGTAATAGTTGCATTGTCTATAAATTAATTTTGGAAATATATTCAAATATTTAGGTAATGTTTATGTACGTAGAGGAAATCAGTGGCATCAACATAGGCAACAAACTGAAGCAAGGCAAGAAGTAAGACTTTTTCAATTGAAATAATTATAAATATACTAATTTTAGTTTGAATATACAATAACAGACTTACATAGATTCATTTGAAAATACAATAGTTCAGACTTACATAGATTCATAAATATGATATTTTGATTTCCAACTAACATTGCCATTTATTAAGCACTATTTTGAAATGTTGGTTTTATTTGAATAATAGCCATATTTACTATTATCAACTGTGTATTTTTTCTGCAGTTACTATTTGAGGATTATTATTTCCTTTGCACATACCTGTTTGTGTTCATTATTAATAAAGTATTTAATTATTTACTTTAAGAAAATTTTGATTTTTAGAAGCAAACTATATTTGAAATGATAACTAGTATCTCTGTTTTTAATGACTATTACTTTTTATATATCAGTAATAAGAAAATAATTAAAAAGTATTCTTACTGTATATTGTATATTATACATATGTTTTCTATTAGTTTGTTTGTCAAATAAATAAATACAATGCCTATCTATTGCAGTTTAATATTTATGGATTTTATTCTGTTTCCCTAAGTTTTCAGAAATCCTCAAATAGACATGGCTGCTATTCAAGGGCTATTTTAAGCTTTAAGGGCAGAACATAATGCAGTTGCTATTCAAGAATGATTATTTGAATAAAATCAATACATAAAGATGATAAAAACTTTTGAGATAACAAAAATTTTTATTTTATTAAGATTTATTTTTATAAGCAATTATTTATCTTTATCCTTTGAAATGAATATATAAGCTAAAAATGCAACATATTTAAGTACTATTTGATTTTCATTGTTTTTCAACTTGAACAGAAACCTTAAAAATAAATTAGCTGTGTAAGTTGAGAAAATTATTTTGAATGTAGTGTATGTTACTAACTAAATTAGATTAAACTGAAAGATATAATTCAAATGAAGATCTTTACTTAAATTTATGTTGTTTATTGTTTGCTTATTTTCTGTTTTCTTTATCTTCAGAAATTAAATGAAAAAACTTTTGTTTTAATAGTTGTATAATGAGACATTTTCAGAATAATCAGATCAAGGATGAAAATGTTTTTATACATATTATGTAAAGGTCTGTGAGGAAAATGACAATTATAAATAGATGGTTATTAACTTCAGAATATTTGTTTAAAATTTTGTACACAAAAATTTCTCAATAACAGTGTTTGCTATTTATGTTTTGTAGATTAACATCATGTCAGTTATCTCCATTGATGCACAGATACTTCTTATCTTTGAAGTATGTCATGCATAGAATGTCACAACATATTCTGAAGTTTGTTATTAATTGAATGAGAATTTTTGCCTTGAAAATTTCAATATTTTGTTTACAGTCTTCATATACCACACTCTTTGTTTACAATGAGTGTGGAATATGAATGTGATTTTTCATTGCGTGCTCAAGATTGATCTTAGCTCAATATACCATACATATCTATTTTTTGTTGGTTTGTAAATTTAGAAGTAGTCCTTTTTAACACACAACCATAGCAGCAGCAGCAACAACAACAATGAACATTGTTACCCCAGAAACTTTGAAATTTGTATATTATTATTATTATTATGTAGTTACTAATAATAAAAGAATATGCAATTTGTTTTTATGAATTAAAATTGTGGCATTTCAGAGTAAATACCCTGAATAAAATTTATCCAAATGAGAATAACTTTCTCTTGAAAAGATTTTCTAGAATTGCTTTTGAAGCACCTTACTCCAGGTTACAATAAGACCTGATGTTGCAACAAAAAATAAATCATATTTTCCAACATACTATGGTTTACCAAGAGACTTGGCAATATTTTGGAGAGGAATGTCTGTATAATTTTCCACAACACAATTGGAAGCTTTTCAGTTGCAATTCAATTTCTATTGGTAATACAATTAAGTTTTTTATTAGAAAAAATTTGTTTATTTTTATCACAAGTTTGTAACTTTATTCATTGTTTTCTATTATTCACATAAGTTGTCATCTTACATTTTTCATATTTAATATTAACATCATTTCATATTTTTTAAAAATAATTCTTTTGCACAGGGAGAAGTTTATTATTGATATATTTTCACTAAAGGTGTTATATATAGATTAAATAAATTATTTGTGGTATTCATATGATGGGAAGATAATGTTGTTTTTCTTGTCACAATGCTCTTTCCTTTGTTTTTTGTTTTTTTTTTTTAATGGTACTTTTTTTACTTTTCTACTTAAATCTGTTAAAGTTTTTATTATATTATGCTTAAATTAGTCTTTTTAATGATCAATGGGCTGATTTTTGTGCCAAATACTGTATAATAAAATAGAGAAAACACTGAGACTGGTGTTATATGTACATAAAAAAAAAATATGTATAATGCTGATCTCAATGTTTTCTCCATTTTATTATAGTCTTTTTAACTTGCTCAGTCAAATTTTTATTTATTTTTTTATTGTCACTAAAAATTACATTCTGTTAATTATTTTAGTGAAATACTAATCTGTATAAATACTTTCAGACTTAAATATTTTAAACTGATTTTAGGTATTTAAAAAAATATATATTTGAAATTATAATAAATTAAATATTACAGTAAACAAAATTAAAATTTATTAGCTTATGTTAATTTTTTCTTATAGCTAATTGAAATTAATGAATTATAACTAATATTTTAAAATAGACTTAAACACAGCATGCTAAATTTTAGCAATAAGTTTTGTTATATATTATTCATAATTTTTTTTTCCTTGTTTATATGTTTTTCAAGTTATGAAGAATCCAAGAAATAAACATTACTGATATTTACACTTCACTGAAAGTCTCACAACAGCATTAAAAACATTTATTCAAACTTTATTATATGAAAAATATATTTTTTAGACTTTAAAACTTCAAAGAATTATCTAAAATAATACTGAATGATTTATATATTTAATAATTTTTAATGCAGTAACTATATAATAACCATAAAGCAATTTTTTTTATTACATGCAGTAAAATTATACTGCTTGATACTTGAGTATGTTAGAGAAATACTCTACTAAATATAACAAAATTAAAAGAGCAATATTTTTAATTATCTGTTCATATCTTAATAATGATTGGTATGTTTCTGTGTATGTAAGTATTTTTCCTGATATATGTTAAAACACATATTGATATGGATATATTAATATATACAGTAGAGAGTCATTAATCCGAATCAATTGGGGACTGGGGTTGTTCGGATTAGTGATTTGTTCGGATAACTGATTATGTACGAAAAAATATATTAACCTGTCCGATGTTCAAATTTTTCTCCATTGCGTGTCGCTTCGTGTTGAATTTTCGTCGATTTTAAGCCTAACGAAAATTTTTATAATAATAATCGAGGCTATTGTATTGTTAAAAATTATTTCTTTATTTTGTACAAACAAAATAAATATATTGAAGAATATAAAAACATAAAAATTATATTTTAGAAGTAAATCTAGTATCAAAAACGTTCGATTCAGTACGACACAGTCCGACTGAAAATTGTTCAGATAACCGGCGATTTGGATTACCAACTTCAGGGTTCAGATTAACGACACTCTACTGTATTATTGTGCTACATTAATTCATCCTTGTAAATAATAATGTATTTTGTATTGTTAGATTACTACTATGATTCAATGCCTTTGCAAAATAAATGAGGAAATTCATTCATTTTGTTTTTCATACATTTAATGAATTTTTGTCGGGTTGCTGTGATGCACAGTAGCAAGAATGAGTCTCTGTATGTAAAGAGTACATAATACAGGTTACATAATTTAACAGGGTCTGATCTGAAGCAAATTTTGGATTGCCAACATAAACTGTTTTTGAATTTTTCAGTTCCTATTAGATAAGATGATGGTTCATGGAACAATCTGTACATGTCTGTAGTTATTGATAACTAAAATATATTGTCAAGTTGAAGAATTCTACATTTATTTTCAAAATAATCAAATTTTTAAAATGCTTGATAAGAAATAAATTTTTGTAATTGTGAAAATAGATATCAGATTATATATAATAATATTTTTCTGCATGTGTTTCTGTAATGTATATATATGTATTTATATTTCATTCTTTTTGTATATATATTCATGTAACTATTATATAATGTTCTCAATATATATATATAACATTAATTTAAAATTTATTGAATAATAAAATAATATATTTTTAAAACAATTTTTATATTTCTTTTCAGAATAGTTATAGTGTGTTGTTACAAATGATGCCCATCTTAGTATTAATTTGCTTGTCCTTAATGAGCAGTTTCTTTGTTTCTGATCCTCCATATAGCCTTAGCAGAACATCGTAAGAACATTTATTTTATTATTAATTTAAAGTTGAAATTCTTAATTTTGTATACAATTAAATATAACCATATAAAATCAGACCAGAATGGAAACTTGAATTATGTAAATTATCTATTTTCTTCTAATTGTTATTTTTTTTTTTATGATAAAAGTTAATTAAAAGTTTTCAGAAAAATTTATATGGTATTATCAATTGAAGTTTAAGTTGTCAATTTAATTTGACAATTTAAATTCTGTATCAAATATTTATTTTTTCAATAGATTGCATAATTCTGATTTGATTGAAATAATTATCTTTACTCCAGCAATATTTAACTTGCCTTTAGCTAGACTTTAAAAAAAATCTTATATTAGAATTTAATATATTTTATAAATATGTCATGAAATCAATTATCATGTTTTGTTTCTTTACTTTCTTAATTTGATTGTTGCTTACTAATGGAAATATTCTGAACAGTAATATTTTCTTTAAAATTATCAAAAAATTGACATTTTTATGAACAATTAAAATAAATTACAGATAACATGTAAAATTATATTCATTGTATTGGATGATTTTAAAGATTCGATGATTATAAGTTTGTCAAACACTTTCAACAAACTTATAATCATCGAAAGTGCTTGCGAGATAAGAAAAACTGTGTTAACGCTGAACTCAGTGCTAATTATCAAGAGAATTTAAAGATGAATTTTACTTATTTAATTGGTCCTATTTGAGCAATTAACAAACTTATTTTATTAATCAAAATTAGATGACAAATATACTGAAGTTTTAAATGAAAAAAAATATATAAATGGATGATGATGATTCAAAACTTGAATGCTTTTTCAGAAAAGAGCTAATGTATTTTATCTTTTCAATTTAAAAACAGTTGTGATAAATCACTTCATTACAATTGATTTGATTTGGTAGATTTCTTTTAACTGTTAATTATCTGTTCTGAATTAGTTTCCTGTGTTTTTATACTAGTTTTAATATGAAGGAATTGCAAATAATGAATATATTCAAATTTTCATTTAGTAAGATAATACTAATTATTTTTGATATTGTCGGTATTTACAGTTTGGTTTAATTGATGATAATTTTGCAATATATTTTTGTTCTTTTATTGATATACATTATCATTTATGATTCCAACATAAGATTATTCAGGATAACTGATCTACTTAGTTACTTGATAACAAAAACTAAGAAAAAGTATCCAAATGGAAAAATAATAATAAATTAATAATTTTCTGTAAATTTCAGAATAAGATTATATTTTTAATGACTTTTTAGTTACTGAAGAATAAAAAACATTAGTTTAGAATTGTTAATTATTTTTCCAAATGGAAAATTGCTTCATATTGTTTAATTGGTTTAAAAGCCAAATGTATTTAAAAGTAACTAGATTTATTATTATTTTGATATTATTATTATTCATCTGGTTATCCATTAATCTAATCAAATCATCCATTTTAAAATTAGATTGGAAAAGAAATATGGATAATATCATAAAATATGTGAATTTTTTTGTATTGATTTGTCTTGCTTTCATATTAAATTTGTAATTATAGCAAATGAGTTTAGTATACATGTTTATTTTAAAATATTCAGATTGGTCAGATTTAAATTGATTACTATTTAGTTAATTATTTATTAGAATAAAAATATTTACTATTTGCAGTACATTTAAACATAATACAGTGATACCTTGGTTTTCGTCAATAATCCGTCCAAAAACAATTTGCGAAATCCGAAACAAACAAAAACCGAGGCAACTATTTTCATATGAATCAATGTAAATCCAATTAATTCATTCTAGACACTCCAAAATACATACCAAAAACACATTTTATAGAGAATTAATATAGCGTTAATTATTGAAAGCAATAAGAAATTAACATAAAAGACTAATTAGCATAAAGATAAAAGCATTGAGATTAAAGATAAGATAATTAGCATTAAGATGAAAGCAATGGAATTGTTCGGCTAGACACGCGGGGTAATGTCCTGTCTTGTAGTAGCTAATTGGATATGAGCTTCTAGTCTATATCGCCCCGTGGTAAAGTGTGATGTAATTGTCATGTAATAGTAGTTGTATGCATTTATGATGGTCATATTGAGGGGAATAATGCTTTCTGGGAAATCTGTTTAAGAGTAACTGGCCTCTATTCAGGCATTACAGATGTGGAGAAAACCCGGAAAACTTCACATGGCCAGCCCGCCCTGAAGCCCAAACCCATGACCGAACTCCCAGTGTTCAGGGAACGGAACCATAGGCCAGTGGTGTGTCATTGCAGGATAATGTTTACACAATGAGAAGTAATGCCACACTGTGCCGGAAAACGTGTGGGTTGCAAAATTAGCAGTGAGGTTGCTTGAGCGTGCCAACAAAATCCAAGGCAATCAATGAAAACAGACAAATTTTTCATGAAAAAATCAATGAAAACCGAAAATGAGGTATTACTGTACAATTAATATAAATACAACCAATTAATTTTTAATTTTTTCCATAAATTATAAGATGAATAATTCATTTGTAAATTTTTCTGTTTGTTTTCTTGTGTCAATATATATGATTTTATACATACAATGAAAAGATAATTAAATTTATACTGAAAAGAAACTGTTCTAATTATTTGCAAAGAATATGAAATACAGTAAAATGTGCAAAAGTGTGTAAAATTACATGCAAAATATGCTTCTACTTATTGCTAGTCATTTTTTGATTACAGTAAAGTTTATTATAATGATTCTCTACCCTCATTTTTTTGCTTAACTAACACAATTTTTCTAATACTGTAATTGGTATTCTCATAGAATTTTCCTTCATATTGTAGAGTTTCCTTAACTTAAAGAAATTTAATTAAAAGAATTGAATTATGGTTTAAATTATGATTTTGCTCTAAAAGCAACTTTCCTAGGTTTTTTCTTAAACCTAGCATTTAAGATCCTAGTAGTAAATCCAACATAAAAGATTTCTTAATTTTTTTTAATTATTTTGATTTCATTAGACTCCACTCATCTATCAGGTCCTTATCATTCCATAAAACTTAATATAACATACAATTCCTTTTAAAATACTACCATTATTCTGTCTTTTTACCAATCCCTCTTTAGAAACCTGCACACTATTGAATTTAATTTTTTAATTATTTATCACTATTTATTTTTACATTCTTTATACAATAAATAATTCTAGAGATTCTTGAACATTCTTTACATCTATGCCATTGGACTTTGTTCCAAATTTGCAGTTTTCCTTCTGGTTGTGTCAAACAGAATAAACACTTGATAATTCATTGTAAAAAGTGCACAAAATTGCTGTGTTGAACTTATCATACAAGAACACATGGCAAAGAGAATAGACTTTATTATTTAAGATATGTTATTTCTGTATAAAGTGGTAGAAATGCATTTTGGGCTATTTGCCCCTCTTCAGTCCTTATTTGTACAATTATAAATTCTGCATAACACAATACATTAAACTCAATGTTTATTATTATTATGTATGTGCAAAATCCAGAGAAAGAAATGAAGGTTACCAAAAACAATATTTATTTGTGACTCCTGCCTGTAAAAGGTGTAGAATTAAAACCAAAACAAGAAAGAGTGAAAACAAGTGAAACTAAAATGAATTATCAGATAGACTATTACTAATCGTTAGTAAATTGATCTTGAGATGATAATAGTGTATCTATTAAGCAGAGATTCTTAATTAAATTACTAGTTCCATAAAGTTTTTATTACTTTTTTTTATCTGTACATCTAAGAAATAGACTACTTTAATGTTGTTTTGTTTCCATTTCTAATTCTACACACAACAAATTTAAGAAAAATGCAGATTATAAATCAGTTTTTCAAAATAATAAACAAGTCATTAATATACTCTTACCAAAACTGCAATAGTTTATTTTATAGTTTTTTCTTTAGTTTTTAATATTTATCTGTTTTATAATAATTATATCAAAAAATATTAATTATAAATTTTGTTAAAAAGAATGCAATTGGTAAATATGATATAAAACTTAAAATATGTAAATTTTTTGACCAGAAAATATTTATATGAAAGAAAAACTAATAATTTGCGAGTACCTTATTTTGTAAAAGAAAACTTTGCAAGTGAATATCAAGGAAGTATTCGTCGAATAGAAAGCCAAGTAGAAGAAGAATATATAACTAATTTAAGAGCATCCTGTTTCAGGGAAAGAAATTATAGTAAGTTTATTGAAAATGTTTTATTTTGATACTATTAGTATTGTACTTAATGTTACTTATTTTATTTTGTTCAATAGAAGAAAGTATGATATGGAGAGCCAGAAATTTCAGAGATCGAGAATTAGAAGAAAAAGCCAGGAGTCTGAGAACGCCATCTTGTCAGACATTAAATGACTTGTATACTGATAAAGGATGGTGAAAGTGTTTGAGTATATCCTTTAACATTACGATTGAAACTGCATTTCCCATGGACTTTAAGGAAAGCTACTTTATTTTAATCTTAAACCTATTTTACTTAAACTAGTTTTATTAATGTAGCTGTCCTCATTACATTCTCTAAAACAATTATTGAAATCTTTTGCACCAATTTTAGTTTTCATTGAATGAAATAAGCACACTTCCTCAATTTCCCATGCAAAATCTCTAGAGATAAATTTCAGGTTCTAGCTTTGTACTATTTTGCTTGGACAATGGACAATTGTAATTTCTTGTTATGTGAGTTCCATGGTGAATGTGTGTAATGCAGATTTTTGTAAAAGATAATTGCACATAGAATACCTTTATTATTATTATTGTATGAAATCTTGTAAATTATTGTGAATTCTTAATTCAATCATTTTACAGTTGAAAATATATAATATATAATAGGAATGTTTCTGTTATATTTTCTGAACCCTTAAATTCATTTAAGGTGTTAGCTCATTTATTATATTGGGAATGTGTACAGAGAAATTCAACTTTTGGTACCAGTTCGTAGCTATGCTTCTGTCCAATGTTATAAAAAAATTGTTAAAACGGAGAATCTCTACAGGATGTTTGAATTTAATAATATATTAACCTTGTTGTTGTTAAATGAAAATCTGGTTTTGTAATAAAAGCAAAGGCATGAATATAATTTAATTTACATAAAATACTGCATTCATATTTCAACACATACTACTTATTGGATATTTATTTTATTATTTCCCATTTTAAAATTAAAAAACTAAGAGTAAATAGAACAGATATTTAATTGGCTTAAGTTTTTCACATTTGTATATTCTGTATAAAAAAAAAAAAGACAATAAAATGACTTGCTACATTTTCCTAGAAATATATGTAAATATATATATAAAGTATGTTTTTATAATTCATCAGCTTATTTGAGCCTTCTTAGTTTGTAATATTTAAAAAAAAACAAAAAAAAGGAGAAATAATGTCAAGTTTGCCAGTTGCTGTGAGAAGTATATCTGAAGTATGAAAACTGTAAAAAAAATTTTGTAAATGTTCTGTCATATTATAGTATAATGTTTTTACAATAATAATATACAAAAAAAAAAAAATACAATAATATATCATACATTTTGAGTTTTACAAGTTAGGACTTGTATCCTCAGAGAATTTGTGATATAACCATTTTTGAAGTTTTGCTTTGGTGCATTTAATCTGTCTTTTTATTTGATCTATTGGTAAAACTAATTGGGAATCATTGAGTATGAAAATAATTCATTTTGGACTTTTAAACTTTACATAATCATAGGAAATGGAAAATATTTTGTTAACAGTTCTCATTAATTATAAAAAAAAAATAAACAACAAAGTGCTTTAAATACAAAATTTGTAAGAACTGTAAAAGCTCCATTTCTTTGTGGACAAGATAATGTACTGTATATCATCAAATTGGTTTTACTATAAAATATCAATAATGCAAAAGTAAGTACAGTTAACACAGGAACAACTCACCAAAACAAGAACAAAAAAACAGTGAAGCTTTGCACTAGTTAAAAAAAATGAATTCATAAAATTCAAATAGAAAATTTAATTGGTATATGTATTTAAAATTGTATATTTATTTATTTTTTCTTCTTTTGTCTTTTGTTAAAAATTTTCACTGTCAAATTTTCATAGAATAAATGGTTATAATGTAAAGCAATGAGTTTATACATTTCCAATAAATCAGATTATAATTTTCAAAATGTAATTAATTTTTTTTAAAGTTTTCTTTTTAATTGAAAAGTTTACTTATATGCCTTACGGGTGAATTATTTTTATTAAAAAGTGAGAAATAAAAACTGATTTAGTTTTATTTAATATTGCATTTTGTAAGTTTTCAATATAATTAGATACAAGATATAAAACAGATCAAGCAATGTCAATTGTGATACTGCATACTTATATTGATATGGCATCAGTATAATAAGCATATTTAATATTAAATCTTAAATTAATTTAAATAAAATAATTACGTTACCATTTAAAGAATTATATTGTTAATGATTGTAAATTATAGATTTTACAAAAAAGAAACTGATTAATCTCCATTTATTAACTACAGTTGACGTAACTGTATAAAGCAGTGATTCTCAAAGTGGGGGTCGCTGAAAAATCGATTTTAGATCAATTTTTTTCAAATATTTTATAAATTTACTATGGATTCATGTTTAGAAATAATAGAAATAAAAACTATATAAAATAATTTTTACTTAAATAAATTGCACATATAAATAATAATAAGAATATAAATATTTAAATACGAGCCTAACCACCTTCTTCCGGGATGTTTTTCGACACATACTCATTCTTCGGGGTCCTTTGAAATTTTAAGTGCAGAAGGGGGTCTCGGTCCAAAAAGTTTGAGAAACACTGGTATAAAGCACAGTCAGAATTGAGTCCACAATCGGATAAAGTGACTTTAGTTCTAAATTAGTAATTCTGAATCTCCAGTAAGTCAAAAACATTTTCAACAGTCGAGTCCACTTACCAGAGCATGGGATAATAGATCAGTTAGTTTAAATGAGTGCCGTGTCGACAGCAGTTTTTTTAGAGCAGTAGTCTGCATAAAGTAACAGTTCTAAGCAGGGGCGGACTGGCCACGTGGAAAATGTGGAAAATTCCACACGGGCCGTATACAATTTTGGTCCGTTTTTCTAAATATGTACAGTACATAATATACCGTTTTGTTCGGTTTTATTTTTAAAAAATTTATTTTTTCGTCGAGTAAGATAAATTTCAATTTTTAGGTGTAATATAGATATATGTGTAAGCCTTTATCGTTTTACCCGGCCCTACCCGAGATCGAAGTTAAATTGGTCCGCCGACCCGAGTCCAACACTACATTAGCCCGACTCGGCCCAAACACAAAGCATCCTAAGAGAAAAACAAGTAATATAAATAAATAAAATAAATTTTTAAAGTGAATTCCTACTTCGGTCAACAGAGAAAAATTTTATTTTAGCTAATTTTTATTAAATAACTAGCAGGTAGGCCCGGCGTTGCTCGGGCAAAAATAACTGTAGCGAAGATTAAGATTATTACGTTATAGTTAACCTTACCCGTTTTCACAGAATGCAAGAATTGGGTCCCCCTGTTTCTAGACTAATTAGAGAATTGTTAGATGGATCTAAAAGTATGTTCGATTTCCCGCAAAAACGGGCCCGCCCCGGGCGGCAAAATTTCACAATAAATAATACAATACACAATAATGATGATTGTTCTTGCCGAAAAGTTCTTTAGAATTACTATATAGTTTAGTCTTAAATTGAGATACCTAAATAAGGGGGCGGCTGACACCCACGCTACGCCACTGGATTGGTAAGCGGGGGAAGATGCCTACTTTTTGATATTTTCAAACGGTGACGTCAGATATTGTCATGTGTTTGTATGATGAATCGTTGGGCCAATATTGAGTGCGGAAAGCTGTAGTTGGCTACCGTTACCTCATTTTCTACATCCGAGAAGAATAAAAGCTAGATAAGAACGAAGTTTTTGTTGTGAAATGTTTCTAGAATCTTTTTAAAACAAAGTTAAAATAGAAATTATTAAAAATTGCGAAAAACAATGTGTGATGTAGTTAAGATTCTAAAGTTTTCATTGTGAGCTGCCGCCGATTCCGATCGGACACGCTAGAACACGTGACTCCGCTAGGCATCTTATTCCGACAAATGGGAAAGATGCCACATTTCTCTTGGGGTAACATGTCTATTTTTTGTTAATTGAATTCCAATATGCCTATTTTTAATAAATTTTTGTTTTCTCGTTTTATTGCAGGATACGCATAGAAATTATATAAGGACTTCTCAAAAAGGTTTTTGGACTGAAAAGAGCTTTCAGCTAGCTATAGAGCACGTTAGAACGGGCGGAAACTTAACAATACTTATACTGTGCTGTTATACTTACTATGAAGTACTTTGTACTACATATGCAATAAATTAAATTTGGTTAAGATATTCGAAAATTAATTTTATGCAATTATATTTGTTATCTTACCCTAATGGCATTTGGCATCTCACCCGGATACTTGGGGTGAGGTGCCTAAAATGCCAGACAGTAAAAAAGTCGTCATTGCAAACACAATATACAATTATTTTTCATATACTCCAAAGTTTTATTTGAAAAACATGCTCAAGAATATGATATTTTTGTTAGAGGTCTCCAAAACCCAAATTATCGGTATAATTTCCTTTATAAGCATAATGTTAGACATCTTCCCCCAAATCACTATACATAACTTTATTTCCCCCAAACATATTTATGTAGCTAAAATTAGTTTTAACTAATGTTAAAAGTTAAAACTAGTTTTATCTAAAATCAAAACATGTGCATGAATTCTATTCTTGCTGCCTGTTGTAGTAAAAACAGTGGTATGATGGTAAATTTTTAACCGCCCCGCTTCAGGTGCTGGGAGAAACTGAGAGAAAAGGGATGAACAGGTGTAGAATTTCCTTTCCAAAAATCCTTTTTTAACCTATTTTTTCGTGTATTTACCTATATGTTAAAAATGTTTTGGAATCCTTTTTAAAACCAATGTTTATAATCAATGTTCCCGCTAATTTTTTTTTTTTTTTTTTTTTTTTTTTGTAGATGAGCGGAACATATACTTCTCTGAGCAAAAAAAATTTTGCTGAGCAGATTCTGAGCAAAACATTTTTTTGAGCATGTATATGTAAAATCTTATTTTTTCCTATAAAAATTAAAATAATTAATTATAAAGTAGAGATTAAAATTCATTTTAAAACATACTTCCATACAGAATATTATCTTTCGTCAATGATTTAATGTATTTAACCAAAATATACGTAGCAATAATCATGTTGCAGACAGAGTGAGAAATAAGTAAATAACAATTCAAATCAGTGTGCATGCTTGCCTGTGTGGCACATAAATTGTTGTCGCGCAGCTTAGAGGGAACATTGTTTATAATAACGAAACAAAATTTAACTCTTATTTTTTATTTAACATATTTCCATGCACAAATAAAAGTTTATTTAAATTTCACAAACAACTAACTTCTAACTTCAAAGTTTAATGAAAAACAAAATTATAATAAGTTTCAAACAGCAATTTGGTTCGCACTAAAAGTCTTCTCCGATTTATAGCGTATTCTAGTGTCAGTGGCCAATCTATGGTTGGTATTTAGCCACGTTGTTACAGTTTCAATCTTTTAATGTTTTTTTTTTACCAAATTGATTCAGATATATGTTTCATATTTTTCATTTTTGCAAATGTTACATTAATTAAACTGAAATCTCTTTTAGCTTCTGCGCTATCAATTACTATGATATTCATTTTTTCTGGCTTTTTCTATTGTTTCAGGAACTGATGCAGTTTTTTCCTCTATATTGTTATCTACAAAATCTCTGAGATCATTTTTATTTATATTGAATTCCAAAACTTCAATTAATCGATCTAATTTTCTTTTACTTTTCATCCACGGTGAAGTTAGTTCTTTATAGGGCCAAGTGGATTCGTGCAGTAAATCAAGTAGTTTAACCAATCAACAGTCAGTAACATACACTTAAATGTGTTTTCTTTATTCGTTTTTAATATCTTTTTTCATTCAAGAAAAATTTTCCTGAATTTAGTTCCGTATAATTCAGAGAACAGAGATCATATTTTTATTGTTTTCAAAAACATAAATAGAAGTCAGGTTTTTAATATGTAAAACACTGTTTATTCTTCATCATATAGCCATTCATCAAGAATTTTAACAACCGGATCGCTAAATTTTAAGAATTGTAACAACCGGCTTGCTCGAGCCGGATCCAACACTCCACTGGATAAAAGTCCAGTTTGATTCGGCCGCGAACAAATTTGTTTGAAAATGACCCGGAATTCCGTCATAGTGAGAATCAGACCGGATTTAGTCTCTGATTTTACACGATTTTATAGTACAAACAATAGACCGGATGGCCGAGCGGTCAAGGTGCAGCCTACCGCTCTGGGGGACCCGGAGTCTAATCCGGACTGGATCGAAAAATACCCAGGAATTTTTCGGAGGGGTGATCCGATCGAATATGTCGGCCCCCGTCCCTCACTACCCGGCCAACCAATTGTGGGCCTGGCCAACCTATGAGCTTACTATAAGAGGCACTCTTAATGCCCACAGGGCGGAAAGAGCAAAAAAAAAAAGTACAAACAATAGTATATCATACGCGAAAAAATGAAAATTAGGCTTTTCCACGAAGATAAAAACATTATTACATTAATAGCAGTAAATGTTATAAGTTGATCATTTCGACTTTATTTCTGGAACGAACATTGTAATGTTTGTATTGTATTAATTTCGTAGACAATTACTATAAAAGATTGTCGAAAGAAGCATTAAAAAGTTTAGTTCATATTTACTTTTCTGGCTGTTATAGGCCTAAATGACAAAGGGAAAGTATAGCGATCGGGGAAAAAACGATATTTTTGGTCTCATGGTTCCTTGAAACATCGAGAAATGCAAAAAAAAAATCGTGTTTTTTCCCGCATGTTAGTGTATGTGTGGGAGCACAATTTTGTTCACCCTTTCTGAAGCTTAATAACTCCTGTCTTTTGTAGAAAATTTCTAAAATTTTGCATGGTGTAGCACTACTTTGTACTTAATTATTTAAGACACACAAAGAACGACGCTACATACAAAAAAAACTTAAATTTATTATATACATGAGATATGGTGCGATCGTACAGGTCAATATAGAATCGAGAACACGTACGTACAGAGCGAGGTCCGAATCCAAAGTGAGGTCACAAGCCAGAAAGAAGGTCGAAGGTCAGGTTGCCAGCTTGTTGAGTTCAGTGTTCCACCTGGTGGCGACCTTTGGATCCACGAGCAAAGCATCGCCACACATGGTTTGTGTATTAGGAAACTGATGCTATTAAATTTTGGTGGTTAAAAGTCGAAGTAGTGGAGAGATATAGGGTTTTTATTTTATTTTATTTTATTTTATTTTATTTTGTGTGTGTGTGTAATATCCATATCTCGAGTAAGATTCGGACTTAATATTTTACTCATAATTATCCTTTACAATTTTGTTTATAAATAAAACTCATCCCTGCTTTCAAAATTAAGTTTTTTTGTCATTTTATAATAAGTATATTAAAAGTTTTCAAAATAAAATATCATAACAGATGGCGCTACACGCAGTTCTAAATGTTGCCGGGAAAGTTACACAACTCGGTGGATTTTTTAAAATGTCATATATTTTATGTGACTAGTTTTATACTAATCTAATGTAAGTCTTGTCATTCATTGATGAAAAGAAACAATTAATATATTAGAAACAATAAATACGAAGCCAAAAATATAACTATACTAAGAAAATAAGTATAATTAACTTTTATTAAAATGTATTATTATAAATATACTCATGAAAATCCTTTATATATGACTGTAGAAAATAAAGAATTTGAAGTAAATGTATGCAGGACATTCTTATAATAATAAATTTAATTAAAATACAAAGCAAATTTTGCGTATGAAATAATGTGATACGTGTAAAAAATGTATGTTCTATTTTTCATAAAAATGTACTCTTAGATCTAAAAGCCAAGAGTAAAGAATAATAGATTTTCTTTATTATTATAATTCAAAATAGGATTGCAAATATCAAAGATATATTTTTAGGAGTTGCATTTAAAATATAAAGTATTGTTATTTGTCGATACTAAAATAGTAAAAGTTCACTGAAAAATATATTTGGAAAATCAGGGAAAACCTGAACAAGCCAGGGAATTTAAGAGTTGAGTAAAAGGGGAACCCTGTTTTTTACAAGGCATGATGAATCAGTGGATTTAATTGAATATATTACAGTACCAGTTTCGAAATGAGATCAAGATAGTATTTTTATTGACGTTCTTATAGGCCTGTGTTGCTGATATGTAAATAGAAAAATAACGATGTTTAAAAGTTATCGAAATTATGGCAAGTGGTATAATTTGCAGATTATCGATCATTGTTCTGATGTTTCTTAATCGGTTCTTCGGTAAAAGAAATTAAAAATGAATAATAATCGAAAAACAAAGACTTTATTATTTTGAATTAAAATGGTTAACATTGCATCTTCTAAAAAGTATATACAATTCTGATCTGTGAAAAATTAATGTACTTAAAAATCTTAACCAATCTATAACTCCAGAGAAAATGTGCCATGGCCTATCCACTTTTTTCTTTGCTAAAAATCAAGGAAACTTAAGATGTACAGAACATCGGAAACACACGCTTGTATATACAGACTATACACACTGTATATCTAGCGTAAACTAGTTATATATTAATTAAAAAATGGCCGACGGTTCATTTAAATAGTAAAAACATAATGAAGAATATAAATTTTTTTTATATTCTTCATTATATTCTCGCTGTAGTTATATATTTATTTAAGTTTTCTTTGTGGAAAAAACACAGGAGTTGTTTCAGGGCTTAATAAATATATAAATTTAATTCATATTTTTAAACTTGCTCTGGGTTTCCACTAAAAGTTTCTTCCATGGCTCCTGTGTTCCATACAAACAGAATCAATTTAGATTATAAATATTTCTAAGGATACTTAAGACGAGCACTAGAAAGAAATTTGGTTTAGATAAATTCATGGTAATAGAATTAAAGTTTTGAATAATCGATTATTACAGAGCAAAATAGTTTGTGAATGATCCATTACAAATAATACCTTTATTCGTGTGAAATTATTAATAGATTAGAAATTGGTCCGTATTTCTAAAATAGAATTAATTTAAATTATTACGATAAGAATAATTTGAACATACTTTGTTTCATTTTTAATGGAATTTTATAAATGGCTAAAGGCTACGTGTCTTTTTAATCGAAATTTTAGTCTGTCTGAATTCATTTTCATTCAGGAATTAGGTCGAATCACACAAAAATAGGCCTCCGATTTTTGGAATTTTTAGTGAGGCTATAATTATCATGAAAGTGGCACGAATATTATGTATATATTAGTACGAAATTAATAGCTTTAAGATGGCTAATACAAAATGCATATCGTTGAGATTTAGGCTACTTTTGAGGCTATTTTTAGTGAAAACCCAGAGCTAGTTTAAAAATATGAGCTCGATATTTTTCGACAGTAGATCGCAAATATAGTAAATATGATTTGTAGGTGCGTAAAAGTATAATAAAATATTTATAGTATTTTTTAAAAGTAGTTAAAAATACTTTTTAGAGATGTAAAATTTAAAATTGAACATTTGAAATTAAGTTTCCATCTTTACTTTTAGGTTATTCATCCATTTGTTTTTAAGGTTCTTTGCACCGTTTTCAATAATAATAGTCACAGATTAGTTTGACTTAGGAAAATAATTAATATAATAATTGTGAAAATCTATTCATCGGCATCACTGTACTTTTCTCTATTGTTTGCACGTTGTTTTCAATGGCAGTTTCAAATTTAACGATTCCTTTGTAAGTATCGTATGATCATCGATCTTCTGTTTTATGATTATACAGTACTATAACACGTCAACAGGTCATTCAAATGGTACTCTTGACCAAAAATAAAAAAAATATCAAAAGGGAAGGTTATGTCGTCCTTGTATGGTTTTGAAAGAAAATAAATGTCCAGTGCTTGATTTAAAACATCCGAATGTAGGGAATTATGGATCAACGGACTATACAATCAGTAATAAAGTAATATAGAAATGTTATATATATTTTTTCCATTAGATTTTAAAAGGTTCTAATGATGAATTTATATCATGGCACCTTCTCTAACTCCAGATAAATGTGCCATAATATAAACGATATTCTACGGCAGATAAAAGAACATGACATTTTCTATTATTTATAAAGATCTATTTTCATCATCACTACTGTATCTTCAAAACATTTGTTCTGGTGAGTGTAATTGTGGAACAACATGATTGATTCACAAAAATTGAATACAGTATATGGTTTATTCCTGATATTAGTAATATTACATTGCCTTTGTACATTCAACATTTATAGCTGATAGATGCATTCATTAACTATAGGAAGGTTTTCAGAATGTTCCAAAAAAGAACAACTTTTATTTAACAATCTTTTACGAAAATTGCCTAAAATATTGCAAAATAATCTTGTAGTCAGTCATAATATGTCGTTTTCCAAAAACATTTGATGATGAAGTGTAAGTTCGTGAATATTAAATCAGGGCTGTGAATTTGAAGATTACGGCCTAATTATCAAATTAATTTTTTTAATGTCAGAAATAATAAAAGAAAACACATTAAGAATCTAAAATAAACTTCAATAAATGGTAAATTTTATACCTTGAAGATTGTATTGATAGAAGATTTTAAAAAATCTGCAACTATTGGTTATTTTTCCATAGTCTCGTTTGCATAAAAATTTATTTTAAGAAAAATTAAGAAGATTATATATACAATAACAATGATTTTTTTTAATTTAAAAATAAACATAATAGCTTAAATAGTGACTTAAACCTTAGTAATTACCAATTATAGATGAACTGTACGTAGTATATCATGAATTAATTCTTTCTTTCATGCATAATTTTGTGAATTCGGAAACTGATTCAAAAATTAGAAAAAGTGTCTTATTCAGCTCTCAAACGATATTAAATAAATTAAAAATTTTCATATATGAACATTAGAATAATATATTTGAATTCGAACACTAATCATTCGTTAAATTTTACACTAATTACCAAGTAATAGATAAGTAAAATGAAATTAAACAAATAATTGTATTAACAAGTGAAAAAATAGTCAAAGTTCAAAAATGTCAGTTTTTTCAAAATACAGAAATAACTGTTTACTTCTTTTAGTGAGTGAATAACTTAACTTCAGATTGATGGTGTCAACAGATAAGTTATTCTAAGCAACATTATGGTTATAATGAAAATGCCTTGAAGCCAAAAAGAGATAAAGTATGACCAAAAATGTGATTTGGACTTAAAACATTCTTTCACTAAATTGTTTTTTATGCTTATTTTTATTAATAAAAACGTTTTTTCCAAGGTTTATAAGATAAATAACAAAATGTCAATTTAAAAAATTGTTTTATTCATTTTCTTTAGCTATTATTATTATTATTCTCCAGGAAATACTGTATGATGGTAAAATTCCAACTGCTCTCTGTTTAGATCAAAGGGTCCTCAAACTTTTTATACTGTCGACTCCTTTAAGGATTCCTCGACATTTTATCGACCATCTTCTTCTTTTTCCTTAATACAGTTAATAATAAATAAATAAATCTGATGAGTTAGTATTAATCCACACATCGTTTTCATAGAAAAAATCTACTTACAGTATGTATATTTTTACTATTTCTGAATTTATAAAGTCATACATAAAATAGAGGATTTACTCATAATATATATTTGTATATTTGATATATATTACGAGTTATCTCAAGTATCAAATACTTAAAAATTATTAGTTTAAGTCATTACTCTTTATAGTACTTCTATAACTAGTATGATTTTTGAATAATTAGTTAAAAATTTGAATCTGAAGAGATTAATAACCGTTAAATCCAGTATTAACTAATAAACTATATATATATATATGTACTCGTATTTTAATCATAATATGCATCAAGAAGACAAAAAAACTAGTCATTTCTACTGATAAAAGTCGCATCGTTCCTGTCAAATAACATGATAAACAAAATACGTCAAAAAAAAAAATAATAATAAACATTGTTAGGAATATCTTAAATTATCCTAAATCTATCAAGTTTGCGTAATTTTCTTTAATATATATATAATAATAATAATAATAATAATAATAATAATAATAGATTCGCATTATTCTTAGGCATAGAATTTATTCAATATTTTGATTTTATTTATTAAATTAGCTCATTTATCTACAAAGTTTTTTAAATGTAATTCCTATTAATAATTCTTTATAATTTAATGTAAAAAAACCAAATCTACTTCCCTAGCAAAATGATTCCAATTTCTTTCGTTTTGTAAGAAACAAATTAATAAATAAAGAAATTTTTAAATGAAAACTCTCTTTCTGTCTTCTTCTTATAATAAATATCTTGTTGTAATAAATTTATTTTTCACTAAATAATTTTTTGAAGTAATATTGTAGAATAACACTTTTAATGAAACATAATTAACTTAATAACTGAAAGTTTGATGAAGTTGGTCTTATGAATGCCAGCCAAAATACATACTGTAATTTAACGTTAATAACGTCTTTATTGATAACAGTATTTTCATATAGACTTCTATATAAATGAAAATACTGCTATCACTTTATATTAGTTTTTACAAGTAAATTCGCTTTATTTAGAAATTTCAATATAAACTATCAAAATGATAAGTATTTAAAATCAAACATTTTAAAATAAGCTTTATTATAAAACGCAATAGAATGCATTTAAATTTACACTTTAAATTTAAAAAGAACGTATGTTTCTTATTGCTCTCAGAGCGTAAAAAAGCAGTCATTTGTTTCTAATTTTAAAAAAAAGTGTATAAATTTCATTCTTTAATAACAAATGGCGATGGAAAAAAGTACATTCAACTCGCGGCAAATGTTATTTTAACGTAGTTAATGGTAATATCTTTAAAATATACAACACAACATAAATATATCCGTATATATGTATATATATAGGACAAGGACGATCTAGAGTCAAGACTGGGCTGGGTCCGAGATGCTGCAGACTAGTGGCCCTTGGCCCCGAGGCGTTACGGGCCATAGCAGTGATTTCTGGGATAGCAGACGTCACTACGCGCCAGAAGAGGACACCCAGTCGTGGGTTTTTTAAGTAAACGACGGAGGAGGAATGAGAATATCGGAGTTTCTCTTCATACTGTATTTATTACCATGGAATGTCTTCGGTTTCTGATATCGTATAGTGGCACCCGGCAAGTTATTACTTAGGAAATGTTACGCTGTCTGCTAGCCAGCTTTTTTGTCATGCTGCTACCGACAGGTATGTTATGTTTTCTTTCTCGGGTATTAACTTTTCTTCTTCCACTCTCGTCTTTTGGCCAAGCGCATCGTTCGCAGTTAAACAATAGCAAATTGTTATATATATATGCTAAGAATTCTAAGCACGAAATGGCCACGTTGCCTCGGGTGCATAAATAAGTGCACTTAGGCTTAATTGGTACCTCTGAAGAGGCCTCGGTTCTGTCTGAAGTTGATTTATACATCATAGAAAATTGATCGGGAACGAGAATTTTTTCCAGAACTAAATCACGGTTGTTCAAAAAATCAGATTTTAAACTTTTCCATTCTTTCGCTGTATAAAGAGCGCACCTCCATCTAGAGTAAGAAAAACTGGAGCGGACTAAAACGAGTACAGTTTTTGATGATCTTATGATTTATTTTATACTAATTTTATAAATTATTCTTGATTATATGAGTAAGTTTGTATAGCATTTCTGTTCTAGATTTCTTGGAAAGTATCTCGCTATCAGAAACAAACCATCATTTTTCTGGTATTTAGAAATGTTACGTTATATAACTGTCAATATAATTAACAATAACAATGATAAATTGAATTCAAAATAATGAAGCTATAGTCGGAACTTATTTAAAATGAGCTGTAAAATTCAGTTTTATGATTTCTCTACTAATTATTTAAAAAAATAAAAGCGAGAGCAGCATAAATTATAGAATGAGTGCAGTTTTTTTCTTTAATGAGGTTTGTGTAGCGGACAATGTAAAATGCAAAATACATCTTATCAATGCTTTCTAAAGTAATAAATTAGATGTCTATGAATGATACTAGCATTATAAATGAAACAATTATCAATAAGTTCAAGGGCAGATGAATAGTTACCTCGAATTAGAAAAAAAAAGAAAGAAAGGAATTATTCATGATCGCAATAAATATTTAGTAAATGTTAGGGGAATACCCTTAGTAGACGATAAAAGCCTGTTTTAGCTGTTAATTTTTTAATGGAGTTTGATTATTTTTGCTTTTTGAATGTTAATATGCTGAACACCATCCTGTACAGAGAGATGTTAAGAAGTGATTGAAATTTTTTCTGGTTAAGCTTCGCTTTTAAGTAAAAATCTTGATTAACTTGTTAGTTTCTATTGAAAAAACATTAAATTTTTTAAGAACAGTTTCCTTTTAAACTGACGATATTTCAAATTTTAACTTTAAAACCTTTCATTTCTATTATTACATAAATATTAACTCTTAATGTTTTAAAAATATATTATCTCTATTGTTATCTAGAGAAATGATTAGTTTTATAAGTAAAAAATTATAATTTCTCAATGATATAAAATTAAAGATAATTTTTATTCATTATTAGACTCTTTAACATTTACTTCATAAAATTTATTTTTGCTGTGATGATTTCAATATATGCCGTACCTGAAATAAAAATCTATATATACTGCCAGAATATAGTTTTTAATGTTTGGATAATTCGACGAATTTCTAGCACGATTAGAAAACCACAATAGAAGGAAATTCTTGAAGGTTGAGTTAAAATTTATAAAAAAAAAGAAAACAAAAAATACGTGTATATATATATATATTGAAGCAGCATGATCATTAGCACTGCAGTTATTACTATTGACTTCGTGATTATGTTCTAACCACTAGTTAAGACTTAACGCCGATTGTCAGTGGCCTCGCATGTCCTCACGTCATAACATTGGTTGGTGGAGCCACACAGCTGCTGTAATTCGAGTGGGATTGAGTTATGTCCTCGGGCATGTTCACCGAACAGACACTGTAATTATAAGTCAGCAAGACTGGTTGGACTCGAGATAGCTGTGCTGAAACTAAAAAAAAGAGCAAAATCTAGATCGGTTTGCTAATTCAAAAATCGATATCTGAATAGATCTTGTGTCGTTATGCAACCACGGAGAATGCAGTCATTTTTCTAATTTAACGAGCTTTATTATTGAAAATATTAATAGACTGAAATGAAAGGGCTGGAGAAATTAATTAAATCGAAATTATGTAATAGAGTGATATGCCAAAGTGAGTTTCTCGAAATGCATGAGAGCATCGAGTAGTTGTTCGAAATTAATTAAATTTTTTTTTCTTTGACGCATTTGCAGAATATATATTAACATATGAATATATCATGTGATCTTTATTCAAATATGCATTAATTAGGAAATATATATACCTAAAAACAATATGATTTTAGATACATTTTTGACATTATTTTGCATTATTTTTTTGTTGGATTTCTTTGCATGTCAACATTCTTCATAATTTTAATATTTATTTCGAGGTATTTATGCCTGTATTTATTATCGGATGCAGAATAATTTTTGCAAATTGCAAACTGACAGTTTCAATGCGTTGCAATCAGAGAGAACTGGCCCTGTAGTTTTTCGTACGTTGACTAGAGGCAAAAATGCACAAGTTGATGATCATAATTAGATGATTACAATGAAAGATAGTTTTGGAATGCCCTCTTCACATAAATAAACGTAATTACATTCGAATCAACGTTATTCTATTGTTTGGGAAAAAGTTGCTATGAATAACTTCTGTTACATGAATAAGTTTATTAAGTAGTATATGGCACAAAAATTATATATATATAATTTTTGGGCCATATACTTAATCTATATATATATATATATAAATTTAAAATAATCATTGCAATTTTTAATAACAATAGAATGAATGTGATCAAATTTTATTCTTTTCCGGAATAAAAATGGTTCAGAAATTTTATTTTAATCTTATTGAATCAGAATTGCCACGTATTCGAAACAGGTTTAAATTTTAACAATAGATATTTTTATATCAAAGTTAATTATAGTTGACCTCCTTAAAAGAATCAAAAATGAATAGAGTAAAAACTAACAAAAATGATTAATTTCTTGCTTTGTATAAATTATAAAATTGACATGAAGGTCACGTTAATTCTACTTCAGAATCTAGTTTGTAAAGATGAATATTGGATTAAGTTATATACTATGTTACTAGTTTTGATATTTATAAAAAATGGCAAATAAGTTAAGAACCAGATCAAACTGAATAACATTTTTCTAGTGATCTCAAATGCTAACAGGTTAAAACTTTTGTATACATTAAAGAAACTGCATTGTCTGCCATATTTACAATGCTAAACAGCAGACTAGTCGAGTGCATTTATTTCAGACATATTAAACAATGTGGACAAGTTATACCGCATTGTTTGGGTGTTGTCTTCATTTTTATTACTATAGACATTATAGCAAACGTAGTGATTGGCTTCCAGATAATAATTAGCACTATAACATATTTTTGTGTATCATTTTACTGATTTTTTAACATTTCTAATATAGCAATATTAAAATTCATACGTGCGTTTAATACAAGTGACTATCTATATAAGTAAATAAACACAATGATGAATAACATAAGTAATTATTAACACCTATTATTTATGTAAGTAGGCTACCGTATAAAAATGAAGATAATTATTTACGTTACAAGTACCTTGTCAGAAAAAATCAGATATTTTCTAATAATCTAAATGAAAAGATATATTCGATATATAAATGTTAATTATATAAGATGTGTATAACGTATTTGGAATGCAGTACATAACCTATAGGCCTATGTATGTTATGTATTGAAAAATTGTTAATTTGGTGAAAGATATTGAATTAACATATTCACATATAATATAATTAAATATATATCAAAATTGACAGTTCAATACTTAGGGTATCAAAATTATATTTTGTTACCTAACTTACTATCGTGTTTATATTGTAACATCTTTAATAGTAGTATTTTATTTTAAAAAATGTTAGATATATATCAATATTTTTACGTCAATTTAAAATAAAAACACTCAAGATATTTCAATGTATTTTTGTTAAATACTTTTATAGTGAATTGCAAACAAAATTTCCCTAAAGATGTCAATCATTACATGATGTATCGCGTGTTCTCTTGGGATATAACAATAGATACGAGTCATATTTGAGCAACAAAATTTTCTTCATAAACTTTTTCATCCGAATATGGAAAAATATAGGGCATGATCAATTTATGGCTAAACGGATTCTTCGATTATAAATGTATTCAATAAGGTAGTACAGTAGTGAACCGAAAATCGGAATCAATTGGGGACTGGGGTTGTTCAGATTAGGGATTTGTTCCGATTACGGATTATGTACGAAAAAATATATTAACCTGTCCGATGTTCAAATTTTTCTCCGTTGCGTATCGCTTCGTGTTGAATTTTCGTCGATTTTAAACCTAACGAAAATTTTTATAATAATAATCGAGGCTATCGTATCGTTAAAAATTATTTCTGCATTTTGTAGAAACAAAATAAATATATTGAAAAATATAAAAACATGAAAATTATACTTTAGAAGTAAATTTAGTATCAAAAACGTTCGATTCAGCACGACACAGTCCGACTGAAAATCGTGCCGATTACCGGCGATTCCGATTACCGGGGTTCCGATTTACGAGTCTCTACTATAAATCTGTATCTAATAAATAAACGCAATTGTATACGGTATGCTGAGATCTCTAAGCAGCTACCGATGATAAAATCTAGAAGTATATAAATATTTAGAATTAAAATAACAATTAAAACATTTACATTTGTCTTCATTTATTTTAATCCCAAAAACACATGTGCTAACGTAGCGTTTTAAATCTTAAATTCATAATTATTAATTGGATTCATTACGGATATCAGCGGGCAATTTATTTCTTGAGTAAATATTTTTAAAGATTTACATAACTAAAATTAGATTAATCGAATTTTTTATTATACTATTTATATTTTTTGTTTAATTTTAGTTTTTCTCAGTTATGCAAGCCTTAATAGATTTATTCGTTGCACGAATATTGCTGATAATGATGCGTAACAACGGACGTCTGGCGTACTTATAACGTATAATTTATATTAAAACAGTATATATCAGAACTGAATATCGAGAAGAGATTAAATGATAAACTAATAATAAGAAAAAAATGAACAAATGAATTTTTATTGAAATTTTATTTAATTTCTACCATATATTTTAGTATTAAAAGTTACCATTTTCTATTTTTTCACAGGTTATTCTTTCACGAATCAAAATACACCTCCAGTATTCGACTTCAAAAGAGAATGGTTAATTCCAGAAAACGAACCCGTCGGTGAGTATTTTGCACGATACACACGCTTTTCTAATAATCCACTTGGACTGCAATTAGTTGCAGCTAGGAGATGGAACGTAACTAATACAAAATCGGTACAATCTGTCGAATCGGCCTCTGGCAAAATTAAACTAGATTGAGGCCCGGTGTTGGTCCCAGCCCAGTTTTTGAGGAAGTGGTCGGGGATTTGGTGCAGAAAACAAGTTAAATATTTTGTGCACCATTTTCGATTTTCTAACTACATAAAACTAATAAAATTCTAATATTTTATATTAATTTTAAGCGTTTAAACCAGATAACAAATTACTATTTTCATGCATACGTTTATGAAGTTGTAATGTGAAGAAAAAAGTTTGAAATCAATTTAAAACGCGTGCACGATAAAATTAACAGTATTCATGTTTGGACAATACAACCTCCGCATTTTAGTAAAGAATCCGTGGTCAATGAACTGGAAAGGGCGTGATTCAGAAATTTGCTGCTCCTTTGTTGAAAGAGAACAAGGTCAAAGCCCTAAGCCAAGCACAGACTCTAGTTTTATAATGACCGTGTAAATGGTTGATTTCTTCTAATCTTATCAGTTCACGACGTGTTGTTTCGGTTAAAAACTTCAGACTCTGATGCTGTAAGGAAAAGATGGTAGTTCTGCGACGATCCGTGACTTAAGCATCCCAATGTTGTTGATGGCAGGCGTGGAACTAGGGTGTGATGACGCTTAAGTATGCTAGACCGGGATTGCAGCACATTGTCAAATTGACCTTTAAGCGTGTAGTACTGAAAAGGAAGAATTTTTAATGCTGTTTTTTGCTAGTTTTCAATGAATTTTAGTTAAATATTTGCAATTTAAAATATATTTTTTAAATAATAAAATCACAAAATTTATTATATTAGTAGGTAATTTTTATTTAGATTATTAAAACAAGCTCTTTTTTTGTGTTTTTTTTGTGACTAGTAGATATTCATTCTATTTAGGATTTTCGAGTTTATCTCATCTAATCACCACGCTAGAAATCTATTAAAGTTATTTTTTAAATTTTTCTAGGCAGTAGAATAGCTACTGTGGATACTAAAGATGATGACGGGGATCCGATCGAGTACGGCATCGAACCATCTGTTTTTCTGGATGGTTCTAGTTATTTTAAAATTGATAAAAAGAGTGGCGTGGTCATTCTCGATAATCCTCTGAAAGGATTGGTGAGTAATGAAGACCTTTTTTTTTTTTTATTTATAAATCTATTTATTTGTTGTTCCAAAATCTGTTTTTAAGATCTTCCTAAATTGTTATTCTTATAAATTTATATTTGTAGCGGTTGACAGTTTTGCAAAGGGGCAAAATTACATACTGTATAGAATCAATCATTTTATTACTTGTTGCCAGGGATTTGACTCGATTTATGAAGAAGTTAATTATAGAGTAAAAAAATTGGGTCAGAAGATAGAAGTAAACTTAAATCGATCCATCCATTTTAAATATACTTAAAATATATTACTTATATAAATTCGAAGAATCACGACTTAAAGCAACCACTCCTGAAGGTCATGTTTTGCATTGTTGCTATGTTTTCCTATTGACTCAGCACTCGACTTGTTTGATTTCGGTGGGTATGCTAGTGTGGGCTGCTTGTTAACAAGCGATACGTTTTGAGGATCAGTAGGGAGCGCATTAAAATTTAGTGGCCAATGAACTGAGCTTACTATATTGGTAGTTCAGAATATTCGGAAGTCTAAGAATGAGTGAACATTTTTATAGTGTGACCTTGAAGAGGTTAATTTTCTCAGTAACTAGACGAAGGATAAGAAAAACGCCGTCAAGGTTGCATCAAACACCTTTCATTGTTCCCCAATACCGTCTAGTCAAACTACTAGGCACGCCCTATTTTAGAGGACATTTGGGACAAACTGATGAACCTGATCAAAGTTAATATATATTCGATAACCGACAGTAATATTTATTGGGTTCAGAAAATGAGAAAATTTTAATCATCAGTTATGTATATATACATTTATAAGGAATTATTATATACATTTTAAGCGCAATAATCTTTTAATAGAGTGTATATTGGAATGTAAATATCGATACTTATCTGCACACGCGTTGGTATCACATACAAACTGTTGTTTAGCAGGATTTCGTTCTTAGCCAGTTGACCGTTTGACCCCCGGCGCTGGATTTACATACGAGCTTTTTTTAGATAGGAGTGGCCTCGTTTTGCTGCATTACAAAATATGAGCGTGCTTTTTCTTTGACGAAAAGATGCGCTCCTATATTTAATTAGAATGCATGCTACAGTATGTAATAAACGAAAGTCAAACAACGGGAATTGGTTTTAAATTTTAATAGTATAGATTTAACATATTTTAACATATTCGGAGTGTATGCGATATATAATTAAAGAAAAAAAGACATCAGAAGGAAAAATTAGATAAAAATACCAGGTATGTCTATTTACAAATAATTTTTCCAAGAAGGAAAAATTTATAAGGCTTCTATTTAGGAGTAAAGTCCTTAACATTGGATGAAGATAAACATTAAAACTAATATGGTGATTTTTAACAGCTTTGAAGTGTTAAAAATCACATTTAAACCACATAACTTAAAAATCATATTTTAGTAGCAAAGTTCTTACTTTGAGAGAACAACTCTTTCTTTTCTATATATTTTATGAATTTTTACTAGAAAAAAAACCGTGTAAGAAGGTGATTTTTAATCAAAATTGATGCGTAATAAGAGAACTGCTAAGAGTAGATAAATTTCCACATCACATTAATGAATAGAAAAGTTGTTAATTTCATCAAAATAAATATTCCCAATTCTTTACTCACTTCTATTACTTATACCAAGTATTTTTATGATCCAGCATATAAAATATTAAAATGTTATGGTGTCTTTAAAATTTTGTGTATCTTAAATCTTATCATTTTGTTCTTAATAATAAAATACACAATAAATAAAAATCGAAAAGATATAAAACTTTCTTGTGATCAAAACATATTCTGAATACTGGTATATCATTGATAAAATCAATAATACAACTATTGGTGTAGACTTTAATAGACTCTTATCAGTTAAAGGTTATTACATAGCAGAGGCAGTTATCATCAGAAAAATTTACCAAAATTAAGAACTGTTCATATTTGCATAATTGAAAATTATAGATGAAATCAGAAGTCTGATGTTTGTCAGATATTGTATAGGTAAAGGAAGGTTAAAGTCAGTATAGTTCATTCAAACTTAATGATGACTTTAACTGGCATTATATCATTGGCTCTACTAGCACTATATGTGAATCAAGCATTTAATGTCCCTATTTAAGTTAAATGGGATAAATTTAGCTAACTGGACAGATTCACATTTACTTAACTTGGTTTCTTAATGGATATTATCTTAGTATGGTGATTTAACAGTTTTTATAAATCTTAATTTTGAAATGCTTTATTAATAATATGCCACATCAAAAACAAAACATTTACGTTTTTATTTAATTATCAATTTTATAAGATATAAAAGCTTGTAAATTGTAAGACCATTAATCAATTGTCAAATTTTTTATATATGGTTTATTTTTTAAGAAGCTAATTTTCATTTCCTATGGCTACTCCTTTGCTTAGATATGTCTTTGTTTAAAGTTAAGGAGGTAGCATCTTAATTTTCAAACTGTTACTTAAACAATAAAGATAATTCTTGATTGTCTTAACTTAATCTTTCATAAAGCTTATCATTAACACTTATCTTCATTATAATTATTTTAAATAAAGAAATTACTCAGTAGAATAAATAAATATTGTTAAACCAAACAATTCATATTTTTCAAAAAAATATGAAAAATTTAGAACAGTGAATCTGGATCTTCAAAGGATGCAATAATTTTAACTAAAACTTGAAATTTATATAGAATTTTCCTACTTTAAATATAAAATATATTAAAAATGAGAAATCTTCTACCAACATGCATATTATATTCAGTTAAGTTTACTTTTAAAGAATTAATCATTGTCAGAATCAACAAAAAATCTGATTAACAATTAGATAAGTAAGTTTTATAACCATACAAAATATAAGAAATGATAATAATGAAAAAAATTGTATTAATAGCTCTTGGTAAAGAAAAATGAACAAGATATTCGATTTATAGGAAGTGTCATACTAAAAGAAGCCTAAGGATTCAGGAACACAAAAGTGATATATTTTAAAATAAAAAGTGGCTACAACACTAACTGAATATGCATGATTAAAATATTAAGCAGAAAGAAGCAAAAATATTTTATAATAATATTTTAATAACTTTGAATAAGAGAAAGAGTAAAAAAAAGATAAGAAGTTAACAAATGTCAAAAAGAAGAACAAAAAAATTATATTGTTGGATTTCGATTATAATGAAAATTAAGAAAATAATTTTGTAGTCTTCATAAATATATCAATGATTAAAATAATATTAATATATCGTAATAATTTTTATGATTTATATGAATGTATGTTAAAGCATCATACAGCAACAGTTTAATATAATTTGGGAGAATGTAGTTTGAATTGATGGATAGATATTAATCAGGCATTAAGAATATTGATTTTAGATTTTATTTGAAAAACAATAAAAACCTATATTAAATTTTATTTTTTTGGTTTATACGTGGTTATAAAACTTATTTGTCTAATTCTTTAATAAGTTTTTTGTGAATTTAAAAATACCAAGTGTCCCAAAAATACTTATTTGAATAATCGATAGAGTTCTTTATAAAAGCTTGCTGTTTTTTATTGTCTTTTATTCAAAAAGTAAACTTTAAATTATTTTTTAATTTAAATAATTATAATACTGCATCTTTTATTTTAGGCTGGGAGTGATTTTTATTTATTCATCACTGCAAACGATGGACATCAAACTGTAAGTTTAATTTATTTGAGCAGTATAGCTAATATTAAAAAATATAAATGTAAATTTTAATGATTATATTAAAATTTTAAACAATAACATTTTTTAATTATTAATTTTTTGATAGGCTAAAATTGAAGTTTATGTCCAAGTATTAGAAAGCAATCAAAGACCCCAAGAGCCAACAATTGAGGTTCCCTTTAGTACCAGCAATCCACCCCAGAGAGGGGGGACGAGGCTACGGCCATTTCCGCCCCATACCTTCATACCCTCCTCATCTGACACCACCAACACCTCCACCTTTGCCCACCATCCTTCCAAGAAAAATTTCCCCTCCTCGAAATCCTCGAACCCCATATCCACCTCCCCCTCTTCCACCACCATCTTCCCCTCTGACAAGCAGAATGTCCCACCAGTATCAACAAAGGATAGTGGCACAGAAGGTGGCACAAAGACTAGGCAGAGTGCTGATATGACACCAACAGTGCTTTCTATTATTGCCATTATTCTCTTCTTCATTTTAACAATTCTTGTCTTTTGTTTTCTCAGAAAAAGATGCAAAGATGTTGGAGATAAGACAGTAAGTGTTTGATATATAATTATTTTATTGATTATAATATAATCATAAATGTAGAAAAGTTATTTGAAATCCAAGAATTTTGCATTATGGAAGAATATTAAATCAAGAGATAAAGTAGTAATATTATTTATTCTTTAATACTAATTATCTGGTTGCAAGTTTTTAACACAAACTAACTACTTACATCAACAAAACCAAATAGCAAATGTAATACAAAATCTACACACAAACACAAACTATTACTCATCCAGGTATCATTTTGCAAATACACACCTTAGTCAGAAAACAATATACAGAAAATGTAGTATGACTGAGCCATAATCACAGACAAAAATCTATCACAACAGACCTGACATCAAATTCATTGACAAACAAAACAAAATCACATACTTTATATAGGGGCCAACTTAGCAATTATGCTGCCCAGAGCAAGATAGTTACTTGTTGCTCCTTTTAAATATAGGCATAGTGTAATTTTAATCAAAATATCTGAGCTCTCAGATCTCACACATTTAATTACTTAATTATTTTCAAAAAGTAAAATAATCAATTATCTGAAATTAAGAATGTTTTATTATTTTTATTTTCTTTAGCCAACTTTTCCACCCCTAGCAATCTGCCTCCCTGGGTAGCTGCCCACTTTGTCCACCTCTGTATTGACTTCTGATTTCATAGACATAGCTGTTTCAGCACCCACAGCATAAAAAATACATAAACTGAAAAAATTAATAAATACTCAAAATTTGTCTATAAAATCTCATTCTGTCTGTAGTCCTTTCTTGCACAGGTGCCATACCATATACATTATGTGAAAGTCTAGGAACATTAACAGCACATACATCTTAACATAACAGAAAGCAGTCATACTAAACACTGATGTTTAATGTTTCTGATATCAAAAACAATATTTCTTATACATTAATTAGCTATTTTCCATATATGATATCATGCAACCTTAATATTCATATATCTTGTTTTAGAAAAACAAAATGAGAAAATGTAATTTTATGTTTGTAATGTTTCATAGGATTTAATAACTTAATTATAATGAATGTCTTATTTAGTTTTCAGTGCTCAGTCACTTTGCTATAGCTGTATTATTGTTTTTTTGAAACTATTTTCAGTAGCAATGTATATCAATAATATAAGTTCTTGTATTTTGGTAATTTTATGTTTACTAATAATAATAATAATAATAATAATTTAGGTTCATAAAAAAGTATCAATGAGAAGAGAAAGTTCTGAAATAACTACAACAGATTTTAATTACTTTGGAAATGCATTTTATCATCACAGAATGTTAACACCATTAACTACACCCCATAATTACACTAGAGTAAGTTTTAATAAATAAATAAACTTCAAAAAATAAATTGATTTTTTATTATTTTAATTTAATTTGATTAATTTAATATTTTTAGACAATGTTAAAAGATCAAAAGTGGGAATATCCAAGACACCACCTTCATTTTCTTGGGATTTTGGGAGAAGGATGTTTTGGACAGGTTTGGAAATGTGATGCCAAGACTAGTAAAACAAGACAAATGCCAGCAATTGTAGCAGTTAAAACAATGAAAAGTAAGATTTAAAAGTATTATATATTGTATGTTATTCATCAATTACAGAATTATTTTTTGTTAGTATTTTAGGCATTTAGTTGGTATTTTCTGGTGGAGAACCATATTAGTTATGCAGTACCATAAATTGCTTTTTGAATTGGAATGTGTGTTTTACTAAAAAGTTATTTGTAAATAAAACGCTTAAATTTGTAACATTCAATAATATTGAAGTTTAGTACTTTAAATTGAATTAATGAAATTTGAATGATAAATATTATTATTCATACAGTTTTATGAAGAAAATGAACTCTATAATAATATTGGCATTATTGATACACAAATATTTTTAAACATGCATGCATGCATTTTATGAAAATTATAATACTGTAGTTTATTTTTATAGTGTATAAACTATTTATAATGAAGAAATTTCAAGTACTATAAATTTGAAATTAAATTATTGCAATTAAACACATACTTATGTATATCTATATAGGCTATTTACAAAATATTTATTAAATAATCAACTGGATTTTTTATTGGGCTATGTTAAGTTTAATTAATAATGAGATGCAAAGCAATTTGGCTAGAGCTGAGCATTTAAGCCACCATCTCATGATAAATTTAATGATTAGAAATAAATTAATTTTTAACTTAAAATTTCTGGAAGAGAAGATTGGCCAGAGTGGAATTTAAACACCCAACTACTGCTTATCATAGTTGCACTACCTAAACCTCTGTACAATTTTTGTTCTCAGAATTTTCTACTAATTAATTAATTAATTCAGATATAATCATACTGGCAGGGCCGGATTTAGATGAAAAGAGGCCCTAGGCTATTCCACTTATGAGACCCTTTCACCTCCAGTTAAGTTTGTTTATTTTTAAGTTTGTTTGTTTATTAGTCATATGTGTAGAATTTCTCCTTATTTTCGGTTCAATGTTTTAGTGCAGTGATTCTTAACAGGGTGGCCACAGCCCCCTGGGGGTCCATAAGAAGTTTGCCAGGGGGCTGCCAAATTATGCAAAATTTCCTTCAGAATATAATAAAAAGAAAATTGATGTATAACTGAATATCGTATTGAAAAGTGAAATAAGAAAGATAAAGTTTTCCTATTTAGTTTTTATTTATTTATTTTTTATTTCTTCCTACATACAACTTTGTTAGTACAGAAGAAATAAATGCAAATAAGCTACTTACACCGCAGTATTTACTTCTTTTATTCCAAAGCAATTCTAAGAAACTATCAATGCTTGGAATTTTAAAAATAATTAGGAAAAATAGTAGGCTTAGTAGTAGGCTTTGAAAATTTAAATATTTTTGCAAAAGATATGCAAAATCTTTACTACAAGTTGTGGGTGTTTTAGTTTTAGTTTAGTTTTAGCATCGACTTTGGATCGATTTATCAACATGTTTCTTATTTTATTTTTTGTTAAAAATTAATGAGTTTTCATGTTTAATTGTGAAGTTTGAATGTTATTTAAGTAGATAATGAAATAATAAAGTTATGATTTACATTTATTATATAAAAAAATAAAGCAATAATAAAAAAATCAATTTATTATAGATAATTTAACAAATATAAATTATTATTAAAAAAATGGGGGTAAAAAAAATTATGAAATATTTGGTGGGCTGCAAGTATAAGAAGGTTAAGAACCACTGTTTTAGTGTTCACTGTTTTTAGAATAGTGTAATTTTAATTTTGCTAACAATTTGAATGTAGGCCCCTCTTGATCTTGAAGCCCTAGGCTAAACCTAGTTAGCCTATAGGAAAATCCAGCCCTGCATACTGGTCACTCACAGCAATAACTGGGGACAACTTTAGTATCCACGACTCTCAGCTGATTTTTTTTTTTTTACTTCAGCATGTTATAAAAAATCTGGAAAATCGTTTGATATTACGAGTGTACTGACCGGGTTGTTGTATATGTTATATGTATTACATTTTTTAAACAATGTTATTTGTTTAAATATATGAATGTATATATAAAATAACAATATATAAAAATTTATATATTAAAAATAATTAATATTTAATATTTTTATTTATTTTGAAACAAATATTTTAAAATGATTTAACTTAATTAAATTGTAACTGAAATTGGAAATTAGAAAAGTATTTTTGTAAACATGTTACTAGATTGTTCCAGGAATTTTCCATATTTTCTAAGCTTATTTTGTATTTTTAGACTAATTATATGAAATAATAATAAATTGGAAACAATTAGAACAAAGTCATTCTAAGAAAAATTAAGGGAAATTTATTTAGAATATTTCCCAAATTTATTCTAGATTTATATACACACAAATGAATTCGTCTGAAAAATATGTTTGTTAACAAAAAGTAATTTACCTGATGCATTTTAATAAGTTAAATTTTAGGATTAAAATATGAAAATAGCATATAATGTCAACTAACTCATAAACAAGGGAAAAATTCAACTGTCTTTTTGATGTTAAATAATTCTATCTGAAGCAATAAAATACATAATTATTTTATGTTTTATTGCTTTAAGTATGAGTAACATTTTCTAACATCAAATGAGATGAGCTTTTTGCCTAATTTATAAAGTCATTCGATAATTGGTTTTAATCTTCAGAACAGTAATAGAATTATTTTGTAGCAACATTGAAAGAAAATGCTGAAACATATTTTTTATACATCTGAAATGCATTAGATCTTACATCTAATGCATTTTACTAAAAATATTCAAAAACATTTTTAGTAAAATGAATTACTACATTTATAAAATCAAATATATGTACTATTAATTAAAATATAATTTGACAAAATTTTGTATTAAAAATTAAAATTTGAAATTGTTTTACTTATAAATTTATTATATAATATAATAAATTTATAAGTAAAATGTAATATAAATAGCCTGCTACAGAAAATTTATTATCAAACACATTAAACATTTTATTGATTCCACATTTAAACTTCTGATTTATTTTTGCTGTTTTATATTTTGAGGAAAACTTTTTTTATAAAAGAGTAAGAGTTTCCTTAAACCAAACTTCTGAATAGGAATGGAAGACTAAAACGTAAAGAATACATTTAAATTATCAATTTACATAACATAAGCAAAGTTATAGGAAAAATTTTTAAATTACGGTATCAAAAAAATTGGAACTTGACTTTAAATAATAATTTTGTTTTCCTTTATGGTCATGTACTAAATTGAATTTTCAGATATGTACAGTTCAGAAATTTCATAAATAAACCTATTTACAATAAAACATTTATTTGTGTTTTAATTTTCTTTATATTTTGATGATAGGTACAGGAAGAAGGAAAATATTTTCATGAAAAACATTATATCAAATGTTTTAGTTGAAGTTATTGTATTTCAATTAAAATGTACATTTTTAATCCATATCTTAATTAAGATGATCAAATCTTGGATGAATTACTTTTAATATTTAAAATGTATCTCAAATAGATGATGTTTTAGATGTCTTGATTCTTTAGTTACATTTAATAGTTAGATTATAAAATAAATCAGATAAATAAGATTTATTAAATATTAAATAAAATCATTATATATACCTGTATTTTCAAATATATTCTAAATAGAAACACAGTGACTTTACTTTTTTGACATTTTAAATTTTTTCATTTTTGAAATAAATTTAATTAGATGTGAGTTGCATGTACAGTACACATCATAAATGTATACATGCATGCACTTATACATGTTTATATACTTATTTGAGTATACAGTAATAATATTTATACAGATTGATACATATATTTATGTATATATATTTGTTCATTCATATATTTGTGTAACTTATTGACTATATTTATTACAGAGGCATTATATTATGCAAAAATTATTTACATAATAAATTATTAAGCTATTTAGTTAAATATTTCAAATATCAATATAAAAAATTAATGCACGTTTTCTTATTTATTTCTAGAAAATTCAACAGAGAAAGAGGAAAAAGACTTAATCAATGAATTGGAAATTTTGAAACTGCTTGATCCACATCCAAATATAGTAACATTATTAGGATGTTGCACAGAAAAAGGTAACGTTTATAGTTGTATTTTATATATAATTACAGACGCTTTTGATAACTTACTACTTATAATGCTCAAAATTTCTGTCTTTTGGATGAACATTAAAGTTAATAGTTTAATGAAAATGTATTTGTTTAAATATACAATTTTTTCAATCATATATCAATTTGACAATTTTAAATATATTCATTTTGGATACTAGTATAAAATCATCTCAAGCTACTTTAATAATGAATTTTCTTCAGCACTGTTATGAAATTTGTGAAAAAACCTCGGGAAAGTTTTATTTTAATTAAAAATACAAGTAATATCTGGAGACTACAAACAATGAACAAGGAAAAAACACAATGTTAGACATTTGGTAGCCAAGCATGAGGAAACCAGTGATGTTATATAGTTTAAGTGATACCACGTAGCAACAGTACACTACAAATGCTTTATTTTGAATCTGGTAATGTACTATAAATTTCTGTGTCAAAAATGACACAGTGGAGTCTAATATAACTGAACATATTATGTTGCTAATAGTTTTTTAAATTTAATTATTAAACATTTTAATTTGCATTTGTGTTGTATTTATTCCTAACTGAATGCTTTATATATATGATTTTGACCAGTGATAAGCTGATAAACCATTTCATTCAAACATATTGATTTTAAAAATTGTAAATTTAATGACAAGAAATTCAGAATGTCTGTGAGAAAACATACACAGATATACTAAAAATTAAGATTTTAAAATATTTAAATATTGATTTCTTTAAGAAAACCTTAATATCATTTAAAGTTTATGTAAAATTGATAAAATTAAATATAATTTTTATTTATATAGATCCAGTCTTTATAATTCTGGAATATGTTCCCTATGGAAAACTGCAATCATATTTACGTGAGAGTAGAGCTGAAAGATATTACGGTAATTTTCCTGCCACAGATAAACATCTCACATCACAAGATCTCACTTCCTTTGCATATCAAATAGCAAGAGGAATGGAATATATAACTTCTAAAGGGGTAAGATGTTTTTGATTTTGTTTGTATAATGTATACTTCAATAAATATATAAAAATGTATATATGTTAATAATATATTTTACCTATTAGATTATACACAGAGATTTAGCAGCTAGAAATATATTAATTGGAGAAAATAAAGTTTGCAAAATTACAGACTTTGGTTTTGCAAGAGATGTTGTTACTAGCCATATTTATGAAAGAAAATCAGAAGTGAGTTTTCTAATTATATTTTTTTATTTAGTCGTAACTATAAGATTCATTAAAATTCAAATTAATATAAAAATATAATATATAAAATATTTATATGTTAGCATATGTATATATTACTTAATATTTAAAATCATGTAGTTAAACTTAGTTTTTCATTGGAATCATATTGGATTTTACCTCATAATTTAATATTGATATGTACAGTACCTTATATATTTCAGCTTATAATCTGAATTTCTTTATAAAATGCGATCACTTTGTTTTTACAATTTATATCAGTATATATTGCATTCATTATTCAGTTCATAAATTTATCAGCACTGATAAATAAATATTCTTTTATTAAAGAAAATATTCAAAATTCATATATTAACAAAAATAATCATAGTTTAAATTTAGATTAGGCCAACACTATTGAAATATTTTAATTTTTACTGAGTTACTTTTCAGCAAATAAAAGTAAAAAAATATAGAAGTTGCTACTGCAGATATCATCATGCACTAAATAGTGTTTAATTTATTATAATTATTTTAAATAAATTTACATTTAAAACAAAATAGATATAATCAGTGCCTGATTACTGAACAGTCTAACTACAGTGTGTCTAGGCTATACCAATTCTAGGAATGCAAAATTTTTTGTTCAGTTTTTTTTTGTCTGTTAAGAAAAATATTGTGTTGAAGTAGGGTTGTTTTTGCAACACTTCACCAGAATTTATTTCACTGAAATTGTGTAATTTCTTATTACAAAAATACAAAAAAATATTTTAGGGTGGAAATATGATTTTTGTAAAGGATGCACAAAATGTTAGCAGCCTGCAGCACTCATAACCCTAAATCAGGCACCAGATATAATAGGAATATTTTGGATATTGATTCTCAGAAAATTTTATTCAACATTAGAACTTTTGACAGTTATAATTGGTTGGCATCAGAAAGGGCACTTGGATGTAAAACCACTAGCTAAATCTAATCTCTGAACTTTGATAATTTTAGATAACTGCCAAGATGTATCTGTATTAAGTCTAAAGCCCTAAAAAATTCAGGAAGGCTTTTGCAAAAAAGATGAAGTGACTGAAAATATTAGCTTAAAGGTTGAGAATAGCCTTACTTAATGCGGAAAGCATGATAGGAAGAGGTAGCAGACTTTATGAAAAAAAAAGATGTGGATTTCATATGCATGCATGAAACTTGTTAGAATGGAGAAAAAGCAACTAGACAGAACTAGATAGAAGATTAAGATAAGTATCAATTTTAAATGAGCAAGTTATCTTTATGCCAAGCAAATTAATTATTGATGCAATTGTTGATTTGTATAAACTTTCAAAGGTTAGTGAAAGGCAACATGAATTATACTTGATGTTATTAACTTAGAAAAAGCTTATGATAGACTATCAAGATAAGAAGGATAGAAAAGATATATGAGATATGCTCAGTGCCAGAGAAGTATATCAATTGATATACGAAATGTACAAAAACATAAAGACAAATGTCAAAATTGTCTTGGAGAAACTAAAAGCTTTAAAGTAGGAGTTAAACTTTACTAGGATTCAGCTTTGAGCTCATTCCTTTTCAATATAGCAATGGAAATGCTATATTGAAAAGGATGCAGTAAGAAAGGTTGTGGAGCATTTTATATGCAGATGTTATTGTATTTTGTGGACTATAAGACACACTTTTTTCTTTGAAAAATTGCCTAAAAAATTCAGATGCGTCTTATAGTCCATAGCGTCTTTTAGGTATTTTTTTAAAAAATTGCTTAAAAATTAAGGTGCGTCTTATAGTCTGTAAAATATGGTATTATGCTGTGTGTAGTCAAGGAAATCATTGAGTTGAAGTTGGCAAAGTTGAATAATGCATTAGAAGAGAAAGGTTTGAAATCTAATAAAATCAAACCAGAATATATGTTCTGTGATGTGAGAGGATATGTTATAATGGATTTGGCCCTGAATATATAAGTTATCAACTTAGTAAAGCATTATGAATACTTTGGCTCAATCATAGAGGAAGAAAAAGAATTGAAAAGGGAAATTAAAGGTTGAATCCAAGTTGCTTGGAAGAACTGAAAAGAAATGTTAAGTTTTGTGTGACAAGAGAGAACCATAGTTAAAATGAAAGGTAAAATGTACATAATGGTTTTAGGACCAGCTTTTATGTTTGCCATAAAACCTTACTGTCATGTATGGGCTGTAAGGTGGTGCTCCCCATAGGGGATGCAGTAGTAGTAGTTTTGCTGTCAAAAAATATATGGAGGTGAATAGTACTTGCACATGGAGTGTCACACAATACTGCCAAATTTATGAGTATCCTATTATTTTATTATAATTCTCTACTCAACTGTAGTAGTAAATGCCAAGTTTACCTGTAAGATGTGTGCTTTTTTATTTGATATATTATACTTACTTTTTAAAAAGAACTGACATCAATAAGATGATGATAGTAACAGAAATGAAAATGCTGTGATGGATTATGGAATGATAAGGTTGAATCAGACTTGGCCAAGAAAGTGTGGGAGACAAGACTGAAGTGGTGTATTATAAGAGAAAAAGAAAACTGCATGGGAAGGAAAGTTGTGTTAATGGAAATTGATGAGAAATAGAGAAGAGGCCACTATCTCTTGTTGAATTTAATATTTAGAAATAAATAATAAATTCATATATATTTTACAAGTTTATAAAACATAATTCATAACAACATTTTTATAAGTTATTTTTATTTATCAATATTCTACAATTCATAATTAAAATATTTTCTTATAGGGACGTTTACCAATTCGCTGGATGGCTCCAGAATCACTTTATGATAACATCTATTGTACCAAAAGTGATGTCTGGTCATTTGGAGTTCTTATGTGGGAAATTGTTACTCTAGGTAAATAAATTATATTGTAATTATACTTTCAAATGAATTAAAATACAATTTTAGAACTTAATTTTAATTTTCCAGGCTCTACACCTTATCCTGGATTGGCAGCAGCTGAAGTCATGCGCACTGTAAAGCATGGACATCGTCTAGAAAAACCAGAGCATTGCAAACGTGAAATGTATAATGTTATGTATTATTGCTGGGACATTAATCCTAAACATAGGCCTTCTTTCAGTGAACTTGTTACTTTGTTAGATAGACTGTTGGTCAGTGATAAAGAGTACATTGAATTAAATAGGTTTCCAGATCACTCATATTACAACCTCACAGATTTATCCGGTGAAATATTGTGATATGTAGTATGATAAATTATAAAGTGCAAAGAAGCTCAAATAATTCATATGACTAATTCAATATCTGTGATCTATCAAATAAAATACATTCCATTTACAAAATGAATTTGAAACAATTAAAATTCCAGTTTTTAAATGTCATCTTATTATATTTGTGCATTCCCTTTTCTGGAGAGTTTATACATTTTATGTAGAAAGATTGTCTTCAATCATTTAATCCAAAGCATTGTTATTTCAGTTTCTCAGGGTGATTATAAAAATAGTATCAGAAGATATTATTCTGAATCTTGAAAAATAAATGAATATCCTCAAAACCTCCAAAAAACTTAAAGAAACGATTAATGAAATTTTGTTTAAAATTTTTAAATATGATTTTCTCAGAGATATATATTCTAGGATATGAGATTTATTTTATTAGTAAATACTGTGAAAACTTGATTAGACATTTTGATAAAGGCTCATATGTTACCTGATATAAATAATATATTTTTCTATTAATAGTTGTTTAATAACATTGCATCATGTGCAGATTTATAGCTCTCAATAGCTATGAAACTATCTATTTTCTTATTTTTGTTAAAAAACAGATAGATAAAAGCAATTAACAGATACATACAGTAATTATTATCCACTAGCACATGCAATGCAGCAAAAACAACACAGCAGTCACATTGAATTCAAATAGTACAGATAAATTTATTGTTGTTACCTTTGTTATTTTTTTATTTTTTTTTTATTTTTTAAAGTACCATAGTTATTTCTAATTCTTCTTTATGAGTAACAATTACATCTGGTTCAAATATAAAATTATTATTTCACGTTCAATGTGTAAATGGCTCATAGCTATTTATATATAAATATATATCCTAAAAATTAGCTTTAATGTAACATTTCATTAGAGTCTTGCAGAAATTGTATTTAAATTCAATTTGTATTCTAAAATATTATTAAATATTTAAATTATGTTATTTCTAATTGCTGTAGATTTTTTTTTTCTTTTTAGTATAAAACTTGATAAATCAATATTTGTTAAATATTTGTAATATGTGTATGTGATAAAAATCACTTTGTATGAATAAGAATGTATTTTACATGACATTAAATCTAATAGGAAAATGTTAAAAATGCAAACAATAACATATGCTATTATTGTACTGTTATATTGTATATAAATTTTATATTTTTACACTGTATAAAAAGCAATTTTTTTCCTTTGATATGTCATTCAAGTGTAATTATACAAAAATAGTGTGTGTATATTATAATGTGACATTTGAAGAAGGTAAATTGTCTCAAAATGTGTATATTTTTGATTTTGTATAGTTTCAATGTTACATTGTGCAATGTCAGTCTTCAATATTTTTTAAAATTAAATTCTAAATGAGTAATATGTGATTTATATTTTATTGTAACTTTGTTATTTTACAATATTTAATACTTTTCCTTTTTTTAAGTTAACTTAACTTAAATTGCCAAAGAAATACACTCTTTAACTTATATTATAATTAATATTCTTATTTGCATTTATTTTAAAATTATTTGAAACATAATACTCATTGTTTTCTCATATAATTGACTTAATTATTTAAGTGATATAACATTACATATTCAATTGAATGTTACTTAAACTGTATTTGTTGATCATTGATGTTTACTAAAAGAAATCCAAGATTTGGTAAAGTACTATGTAAATAAATACTGAAACACAATAATTCATTTAACTCTCTCCTACTCTCTAGAACTTGACTTCTTTCTAAATCATTTCAAACTAAATTAACTTACTTAAATTAATGGCTTAACTTAATTATTAATAATTTAATACTTTAGATTAATTAGGCTTCTACAGTAAAATCTTTTGATGAGCTTGTAATGATCTTTTTTAATCTCTCACTGTAGTTGTTATATAAAATTCTCGGCATATTTATAGTGTCATCTTCATTTAAAATTTTAATAAAATTTCATAATATAATTTAAATATATAAGCATATTCTTATCCAATAAAATACCATACAATATAAATTCCAAATATTAATATAATTTAAATATATTTAGGGTTTTTGTATTGATAAAAGTTGATGATGTCAGATTGGAACCAGGATCATTTCCCAGAGAAGGAAACAAAAAAAACATGAATCCATTTAATATTTTAATAATTTGATTTAAATTTACTACAATTTATGCTTCATTACACACAGTAAGAAATTTAAAAAGTAAACAGTTTTTATTAATTTATTATCTTTTTACAATTCTAAATCAAGGAAAGATAAATTCTTTATTGCTCTTTCTTACTTTTATTTTCTACTTTCTATAAAGCAAACTTATGAATATTCTTATAACAAATCAGTGTTCTTAAAGATGAAAAATGCAAAAGAAGTAAATCTGAAAAACAACTTTTAAAAGTATTTTTGAATTTGGGGTCAATTTCTCTGCCCGAAATGCCTATTGTAATTCTGAATATCTGTTCCAAAGATAATTGTTTTCTTAGTTAGGTAGTGTGCAAAATTTTTGATTTTCTACAGAGGGATTGCCGAAATATAAGCAATCGTGCGAAAGTGCAAAAATCGCCAAAAAAGCTGTATTTTCTTCTTTTTCTTCATACCCACTGAAGACTTTCATAGAGAAAATACTACTGGGTCTAGAAAACTCAAAGTTTAAACTTAAGCCTCTCTCGTTAGGGGGTGTCCATAAATTACATCCGTATTTTTCTTGAAATTTTTACTCTCCTTTCCCACTTTCGTCCCAGTTTGTCCAAGTTTCTGTAACTCCTCCCGGTTGGCGTAGCCAGAATTTTATTATGGGAGGGGCTTAGTAGAGGCTGTAATTTTCTGGGAGGGGCATCAGGTTAACTGGGGGGGCGTGCCCACCCATGCCCCTTCCTGGCTACGCCCATGCTCCTCCCCTCTTAGGATGTTCGTCAACCGAATGTTGACGGACAACCCGCCTAAAAACCTTCATAACTTTACCAATAATAGATACTATAAGTAGAAAGGAAACAAGAAATTTTGAAATAAATATAATCAAATGCATAAACTGTATAAAATGTAATGAAATAAATAAACCGGACGTCCACCGAAGATCAAAAGCTTTCTTCTGAGCAGAGTCAGATAGATGACTTTATTGTTAACAGGAAAAATATAATTTACAGGGGCAAGACACTGCTAAAATTGAGAGCAATTGTGACGATGTCACAATAAATAATTACTCGTTAGTTAAAAAGATCTTCTGAATTCATTAACAATAAATGTTCTCTAGTGACATAAAACGTTTTACTATCAAACCTCGACTTTGAAATTATCCTATTAACCATGAATAGGACCCAAATTTTGATACTTTTTCATATTTAGCACTAAAACTGCATAAATTCTTCAATTTGTCATTGGATTACTTTTAGTGCCTAAATCTTCATACTGAAGACGATTCTTCAAATCTTGCAACGTTGTTTCAACCTACAGGCTAATTTTGAAAACTGCAAGTTTCATGCCCAAAAATTGCTTAGTCAAAACTTTAACCGAAACGTGGAGGTTTTGACAATCTTGATGGGATTTTCTAATGCAAGGCGTATAGAAACGATAATCGTATTTAATATTTTATTTCATTTTATCGCATCCGTTTTATACTTTTGACCATTTTGCACTTGTTATACATATGGAGTTGTGGAATAGCGAGTCCTAATTATCGATTCGCGATCTGCTTGGAGTGTGACTTTATTAAGCCTTGTTATTTATTTTTCTTTTCCTTACTTTCCTTATTATACTATCTTCCTGCGGTAAAAACTGTACTTCCGGCTTCTGTTTACATAACCACACTGTAGTTAGTTGACCCATGTGGTCTGAACTGTAATAAAACAAAAGGGGGTGACACCCGATCAGTCGAGGGTTTACTGGCAGAGGAGAGAGGGAGATTGGAACGAAAGGAAGGAAGATTTTTCGGGGAGAGAGGAAAGCATGACGAGCACGTAACAAAGACAATTATTAAGGAACGGATCCGAGGTTTTTTTTATTATTATTGCCAGTCACCCCTTTGAACTTTTTCATTCTGACAATTCCTGTATAATTCTTACCAACCTTATCTTGCTCTAGGGCCCTTTACTTTGTGAATTTAGTTAAACTATAGTTAAGCTAGACATAAGTTAGAATAAGTCCTTTGTTTTGTCGGTACGTAGGGACCAATTGGTGATATTGTTACGGGTTGTCCCAAGTGTCTTTGTATTTCCTTAGTTAGTAAGTGTGTACAATTGTTTCTTTGGAAACTATCGGTGTTAACTGTAATTAATTAATAAACTTTTTAAATTTTTATCAAAGCCGACGATTCTCAAGATTCTGTTATTTATTACTCGGCTACAGGAGTCACCAATTCTTATTTGGCCGCGTATACATTTTTCATAAAAATTGTTCTTCTGCTTAAAATAACTCTAATAATATAGACAACACTCAATTGACTATCAATCATAATCAACAAAAATAGCGGCTTTGTAGGTGTTTTGTAACAATGTCTTAATACTATATCTAACATAGTATATGAAAAATTATCCAAAAAGTTAACAATTTTAGAGGAAGGAAGTATGTTGTAGAATTTTTTAAAATATAGATTTTTATATGAGGAAGTTAGTGACGAGTATCTATCATTTTGTATAATTTTGTAGAAAAACTTTTGCAGGTTTAAAAATTTTGGAAAATTTATGCCGAGAAAATTATTATATTTTCGAAAGTAAACCGTCCAACTTTTTTAAAAAAATTTTTAAAAATTTTAAACGAAACAATGTTTTTGTTAATAATTGGAAGCATCACGGCCAGAGGCCCGAGCTGTTAAGATATCAGTGTGAGGCTCTGGATAGGTCCGAACCACACTGAAATTCGCGTTAAAATCATTTATTTTTAGAAAAAAATTATTTTTTTTAGAGGAAAAAAAAATAAAAGTTAGAAATAGTTTTTCTTAAAGAAAACGACGCGAACTTTTAAACAATAGAACAATGGGGAAACGTAGATCGTCTATCTCCGAGTGGGAATCGAATTAAACTTCGATTTTGACCTCTCCCGCGCCCCCGAAAGGTTTCGAATTGTCACCAGGTGACGAGAAGAGACCAATCGGAAAGCGGAATCGGAGGAAAACAGATAAAACCTGAGAATTCAAGGACGCGAGGGCTTCTTCTCCCGAAAGTTCCAAGTGACGGATCTATTGTTGTGTGTGTGTCTGGTGCCCATCTTCGTCTCCGTCTCCCGACCTCGGATCGACATCTTTCCATCAACGGAAGTCGACCGCATCGTCCTGGAGTCGCGGAGTCGTCGAGGGAACTGGCCATTCGCGACCTAGGGACACTCCTTCAAAATGAGACTATATTCGAAAGGAGAGGAAGACCCAGAGGCTGCTGCCGACCTAGAACTTCCAAGATCGCGGAAATCTTGTAAGCTTCTTTCGTGTCAAATAAACGGTTTCTTGTAACCGTAGAGTCTGTCTCAGTGCCGATCGCCCACATACGACCCTTCGCGACCGCTCGACCCTCTTGACATAGTCGGCACCCAGTCGGCAAACTCACACTGGTGTCAGAGAAGTGGGATTTTAAATGCAGAATTTGCACAAATTCAGCGGGCCCACACTATAGTTGAGGATGCCGACATCAAAATTTCGCCCCGAAATTGAGTTAAAGGTGGGTCGGAACGATAGATGCTGAGACAGACACTTCGGCGCGAACTCGCCAGTTAGTTAGCAGTTCTCTTTCATTGGCCTTGAGAGGAATGATACCTGCTTTCTTCGGTGAAAGTAAGCGTATTATGACTTCTTCGATCCCTTAAAAAAATATCGAGCTTAGCTGGATGATCCCGCAGAAATGCTTTAGTTAACCAAGCGCAAGCTCGCAGGTGCGACAATGATAGAATAAATAGGCTTGACCGAGCAAGAAAACGCCACTATAAAATAGTGCCAGCAGCGGAAGTAGGCAAGATGTTCCGAGGTCAGTTTTTCAAAATATAAGTAAAAACATTAAACTGAGCGTCAGGATGCTTGGCACTGCTTCATTCACAAAAGCTCTAAAGGTAGCCATTAGGGAAGAAACGAGTGACTAGCAGAATGCACAGTTTTGTCAGGCGCGAAGCTGAAACGGCGGAGAATAACCTAATGGATTCGGGAAGAGTGAAACTCCATAAGAAATCTGCGTTCGGTGCAAAGATGGGTCAAAATTTTAAACAGTTTAAAACTTTAGGAAAAATTGTTAGATAATCGAACATTGTCAGTACCGATAACTGGTGCGCAAAGATAATATTCAGAATAAACAAACAGGACAACCCATGGAACGAGGGAATAGCGAAGTAGGAAACGCACACCCCTATCCGAATTCGCTGCAATGCTTTTCACAACCTCATAACATGCAACCACTGTCGCCCGATTGGTACGGAGAAAAGGACGTCCCTCTGCCATCTCTAGTCGAGTGGAGATCGAGGCCAATGCGTTGCAGGTTCCGATTATAAATCCATCGTATTCATTGCGATATAGGCTAATTATTTCAGTAGATACTCTTTCATCAATCGCAGAATAGGCAAATCGAATCCGAAGTCGATTGAAATTTAGAACAGGCACTTTATGTAGAGGATTTTCTGACAGTATTAGCCCGGAAACAGGCCAATGCGACCGCAACTAGATGCTTAGCTTTTCTCAGTCCCAAGGTAGACGCAAAGCAAGCAGATTGTCAATTGCAAAAAAAAATATAGCAACTTTAACCTAAGGTCAAGATTATAAGCGATTACGGTATCCTACTCTCTATTTTCTATCGGTCCGGTTTTGCGAACTGTGAATGATGAACTTTCATTCTGGAGAGGAGAGATCATCATAAAAACAAAAGCGAATGTTAATTTTAATTGAATTCACGTTTTCTGAAAATAAAAATTGTCGCTGAAAAAAAATGTATGCAAAAAACGTGCTTAAATGTTAAAATTGTCGCGAATCGGAATTCAAGTCAATGTGAGCGTGGTGCATTTCGAAAGGGAGCCATAGTATTGTTTTTGTTTCGTGTAAACTGTTCTGTCCATCCCTTACGAAGCGCTCACGATTGAGCCTACACTGGTCAAGGGAAGAGAGTCATGTCGGGGAAGCGACTTATCTCCTTGGTCAACGCCTTTCCAAAATTTTCTCATACTTAGGATAGATGACAGAAAATTGTCACTTTGTCCGTCCTAGAGAGAATGAGGATTTGATCACTCTCGAGAAAACTTAACGATGATCTTCTATTTGATTCGCGCTCATCGGAAAACAATTTTGTCGTGATCAAAACATTGATGAAAACTTCTGTTATAGATTGAGTAATTTATATAGTCAAAATGTCAGAAAATTTTTTCCTTTTTTGCGTACATGATGATTGATCATACCTGTCACAGTCGAGACTGCGAATAGACTCTGACCAGATCAAACGGAAGTTACGGAACAACACTCTGAACTGCGTGACCTTGATTAGCGGTAATCTGCGTCGGAAAACCGATGATAGAGAACTGTCACTGGTTCAAGAGACTGACATCCGGAAGTTATGGCCGTAAAGACATTGGCAAGATCACAACTGCACACCGTCAATGCAGAAGCTCCATGATCCTCTTTCGGTCCAGTACAAAAAAAAAAAAAAAATGGAAAAGATTCGACCCCCATGGTAAAGACGAAGTTTTTCAGAAAACTTGGAACGGAACTAGATGCATAGCTTCGAAAAGCACGTGTCTTCAACTTAGATCCAGAAAACTCCGCGCTACACGTGCACCGGAAATGGCTATGAAGTTCCCAAGTTTCAATTCTGGTTGAGACAGGCAAATCAAACTAAACGTTGAACCTGTTATCAGATTTCTGAATCAGATGTTCCGAAAAATTAGGAAGGGAACACGAATACATTCCATTCCCCCCCCCTCCGTTTCAGACCATTTTCTGAAAATTTTGAGATTGTGTGAATTGCTCAGTCTGAAAACGAAAAAAAAAAAACTGTCACATGATTTAAAAAATAGTTTGTCGATCATTTATGTTGTTAAAATATTATTCGATGACCGTGATTGTTATTTGATTATTTGTAACCAATCTTATAAACAGACATGTGATGTTACACAAACATTTCGATGAATTGTAAACGATATTCTATACCATTCAATAATGTATCGAAAAAAAAAACTTTGGTGTAACGCGAAACCGAACGCGCGCCAGAGAAGGCTGGATTCTCAGACAAGTATCGCTGTTACGTCACTTGGCAAACAAAGGGAGAAAGGACTGTCAGCTTCCAGAGCTGCCAGCTAAAATGTCGTTATTTCGTTACGACATTTTAAATTGGCGGGAAGCTCTGTGAGGCTCTGGATAGGTCCGAACCACACTGAAATTCGCGTTAAAATCATTTATTTTTAGAAAAAAATTATTTTTTTTAGAGGAAAAAAAAATAAAAGTTAGAAATAGTTTTTCTTAAAGAAAACGACGCGAACTTTTAAACAATAGAACAATGGGGAAACGTAGATCGTCTATCTCCGAGTGGGAATCGAATTAAACTTCGATTTTGACCTCTCCCGCGCCCCCGAAAGGTTTCGAATTGTCACCATGTGACGAGAAGAGACCAATCGGAAAGCGGAATCGGAGGAAAACAGATAAAACCTGTGAATTCAAGGACGCGAGGACTTCTTCTCCCGAAAGTTCCAAGTGACGGATCTATTGTTGTGTGTGTGTCTGGTGCCCATCTTCGTCTCCGTCTCCCGACCTCGGATCGACAACTTTCCATCAACGGAAGTCGACCGCATCGTCCTGGAGTCGCGGAGTCGTCGAGGGAACTGGCCATTCGCGACCTAGGGACACTCCTTCAAAATGAGACTATATTCGAAAGGAGAGGAAGACCCAGAGGCTGCTGCCGACCTAGAACTTCCAAGATCGCGGAAATCTTGTAAGCTTCTTTCGTGTCAAATAAACGGTTTCTTGTAACCGTAGAGTCTGTCTCAGTGCCGATCGCCCACATCCGACCCTTCGCGACCGCTCGACCCTCTTGACATAGTCGGCACCCTGTCGGCAAACTCACATCAGCTACTGGGTATAGGACAACTGGTAAATTCATTATGGGCGATTGTCAAGTGGGCGGCAGTCACTTAACCCCCGCCCACTTGACAATCATTTAAGTGACCGTCATCTGGGCGACAGAAACTTAAAAATTTTTGCACGCTTAGCAAGCATACGATTTGGCGGATATTATCTATTCACTTATTGTAAATATTGATAAAATATATATAAATATAAATATGGTTAATTAAGATTTACGAGGTACGAGTTATAAGTTATGAACTATTTTGACGGCCGGATGGCCGAGCGGTAAAGGTGGCAGCCTACCGCTCTGGGGGACCCGGGATCGAATCCGAACGGGTCGAATAATCCCCAGGAATTTTTCGGGGGGTGGTCCGTTCGGATATGTCGGGCCCCGTCCCTCACCACCCGGTCGCCCCATTGTGGGCCTGGCCGAACCCATAATGGGCCTAAGAGGCCCTCTTAGTGCCCACAGGGCGGAAAGAGTTTAAAAAAAAAAAAAAAAAAAAAAGTTATGAACTATGAGGTGCGAGTTATTTCTGACTTAGGAAAAGGAAATGCTTTGGAATAACATACTGTAGCATCGTTAATTATTGTATGTCAGAAGCGGTTAACAAGGAGCATCAAAGAAAAGCGGTTCTTCGAAAACAAATTCTTTCGAAGAACTTTTATACTTTGTTTTATTAATGTATTTTTAATTTTATGTAATTGTTATCTTTGTTTTTATGTACCTACTTTTGTTAATTTTGGGGATAGATTTCAACTGTCGTTCGAGACTTTTCTATTTACTTATAGAAATAAATAAATAAATAAAGTATGTAACACGTATAAATATGTTTGTTAATTACAAAATCTTTTTTTTTTTCTTCGTTTAACTCCTTTTAAAAATGTAGTGGTGAGGCCAGTTAAAATAAAAAAAAAAAAAAAAAGGCAAAATGCATTTGGAACTATTGACAATGGAATTTTTGGAAAAGGTTAAAATAAACGTCTAGTATTCGTTATTTGTTTTGTTTGCCTTGGAAAATTATTCAAAATCGAATATAAAATGTATAATATTACTCGTTAATACTCTAGGAATATTTTATTTTTACATTTTTTAAAAAAGTATAATACCGATCCCATTGCTGAACCGAGTTAAACGAATTATAAATATAATTACAATTCGTTTAACTCGGTTCGGTATAAAGATTCATAATGTACGGAAACTCAACCTTCCTCCATAAGCTTTGTATAACACCAATCAAACAATTAATCAGTATTGTCGGTAACCAGAAAATTAAAGATACCGCGTATTCAGAAAATTAATTTCTTAGATACCGTGTATTCTTATGTGATTTTACTCTGAGGAAGATGATGCTGTAGGTTGCGAACAATATGATGTATAAGTGAATAATTGTATAAATGAGAAACATATAACACAAAAAGCAAAACGCAGAAAATATTTTACGTTGGCCAGATGGTCGAGTGATTAAGGTGGCAACCTACCGTTCTGTGGGACCCGGGATCGAATCCAGACGAGTCGAAAAGTCTCCAGGAATTTTTCGAGAATTCCTGGGGACCACCGGCCACCCAGTAGAATTCATAATGGGCTTGCTAAAAGATGCCCTCTTAGTGCCCACAGGGCGGAGAGTTAAAAACACTTATATTTAACGTATAATTGCAAAAAACATACAACTGAGAAAAGTATAAATGGGCTTTGACTGGTGTAAAATTAATAAATAGATTTTAATGTTGCATAATTTAACATGTACTAAAAGTATAATGATATTGAAATTTGAGCTTTGGCTTTGAGTTCGATTTCCAGAATTAAACACACACACACACATATATATATATTAAATCTATTATTAATTAGTGCTTTTATACTTTATAATTCAATATTACAGTAAAAAAATTGCGTAAATATTAAAAAATGGTAATTAAGAAAATAATTTTACAAAACTTAAAAATATTTTAATTATAAAAAATCACGTCCGCTACTATCAGAAAATACTGTATTAATTTTTTTAATAAACAACGTTGTTATAATATTGTATTGTTTCTATTTTTAAAATTCTAATTAATTTTTAGCTATCGAAACTCAGCAACAGACGTTCAAGATGGCGGACAGCTAACAACGGATGAAAGAGGAAATTTTTATCGTTAAGTTTAAACTTGTTTGAATTGTTAAATGTCTTAATTTTATTATTTTCTGGTTTGACTGTCGATTGCAAATGGCGTCGAGAAGGTAATATTACATTTTCATTTATATATTTGTAATTAGAATTTTGTTTAGATACTAAATTCAAATGATTAAGATATGAAATAAAACGTATTTTCATTAAAAACCGGCTAAGAGTGTTTAATATACATTTTATTATTTATTAATTAAGATTAAAGTAAATTAAGCTTTCATTTGTGATATTTATTTTCTGTATTTTTGATTTATGGCAATTGTTTACATCTAAGATCATGTAAAAATTTGTTGGTAATGTATCTAATAAATTCTTACGTGGACCCCTGATGTTGATTAAATGTATAACATTTCAGGTATTAAAATTCTCATACCGAAAACACTCAAGTTAATTCTTTCTCAGAATTATTAGTTGAAAAATAATCATCTACATTAATGTTATATAATATTTGTATATCAAAATATTATGAAATTTATGTCGTATATATTTCATCTATCTATTTTTTAATATTACATAGCATGGTTTCAGCTGATTTCCACCCTTTATGTATTATATTTGCCAAATTTTACTTGTCATTAGTTATACATCTATGTATGAAAAAAAAAAAAAATGAATTTTTGCTGCTGTTATACTTTATTGGAATATAATATATAAGAAATAATATAGTACTGAAATTTCAAAAAATGTAGCAATAGCAAATGGATAAGAAGTTCATAAATTTTAACATTTATGTTTATCTATACTTGTTGTTACAATTTAAATTAAAAGTTACATCTATACCGGTAATATGAAAGTAATATCAATTAATAAATTGCTTATAGGTCAAAGTCATTGAATAATTACTTCTAAAATCTTGAGATAAAAAAATTCAATAGCAGATCTATGAATGTAATAACTTTATAACTGAATATTTGTACCTAAGAAAAGAAAATTCAAAAGTGCAAGATACTAATATAACCAAGAAAAGACAGAAGATAGTTTAAAATCACTTTTGAGTTTTCTTTTCTTACATTTATACACATGGTACTTTCTGTACACTGGTCTTTTCCAGTTCTGACTTAATATTTGATTTGCCCTTTTTTTAAAATTATTTTCTAAAATATCTGCATTTATATTAAAATATATAGTGGACCATGAGATTACAAATGATTAATATCATAATATATAAAGTTGGAAATTACTTCCTAAAAACTAAAATACAATTTTTTAATAAATGTTACCAAAAGTACTCTTCAAAAATTAATAAAAAGTTTATAACAGCTGTGTGTTTAAATTTTAAGGTTTTGTGTAACTAAAATTTTAGGTGCAGTTGACCTGCAATGTTAACTGTCTAATATTGCAAATTTTGTTAGAAATTCTAGTTAATGACGGCAAAACAATACACATACTATAACACTCAATAACTTACTAATCTGTAGTCTAGTTACTTTTAAAAAGAAATGAAAGTATTTTTTGTTTTATTATCTATAAGCTTAATAACAGCTTCCTATGTCTAAATTTATTACACCGTTAAGAATACAGACAATTTATGAAGCTATACCGACTTCATAACTTGTCTATTCTTAATGGTGTAATAAGTTTAGATATAGGAAGCTGTTATTAAGCTTATAGATAATAGTTTAAACTAGACAAGAAACATACTACAGTATTTTTTATTTTATTTTTTATTGTAACTGGTCAGAGTGAAAATTCAGTTGAATGACCAGCCAAACTAGTCTAGGGAGAACATTGGAAATTGGATAATTAAATGATGAGTGGCATTAATTTTTAATTTAATTGATTAGTTGATTTTCAATAGGTTCATCATAATCTTCAGTTTTATTTATTACTTGTATTTTTTATAGTGGTACTAAGTGTGGGTGTTGGAAAAATTCAGTTTGTCAAGTTTGTTTGTGTATGTGTGTATATACACACAACAGTATATTTCTAACTTACTTTGACTTACTATGAACCATTTATTATTCTTTACTACAGAGATTTTTTAATAACAATTTAAAGCATCCTAAATCCATTTTAATGTCTGTAATTCTTTTGACTGACATTATTTTGAAGTCATGATTTTCAAAGTAAGATTCCAAAGTGATCAAATTCTAAGATTATCACATTTATTAATTATTACTGAGTTCTTAGTTTGTATTATTAATCTTATTATAGTCCTTCTAATATATAATAAAGTCTTCTGTACCTCACCAGTTTATATGAATCATTGTTTTTTAATAAGTGGAATGGCAACCATATCTGAATTCATATTTTCTTGGAATAATCTGTTAATCATATTATTTTAGATTTTGTTATTGTCTTTCAGTAAAATCAGTAATTTTTTTTTATAAAAACATAATGATGAACAAAACAATTTTTTTCTTATCACTTGATAAATCTTAATAGTGTATTGCATTTTGCAATGTAGGTACCCTTCTGTAATGCTATTGAAATTAAAATTGAAAGAAACAACAATACATTCACTTTTATTGTATGCATTGTTGTTTATTTATAATGTGAATATCATTATAATATAATATTAAATAATGTTTATTTTAGTTTGTTGTATTTAAATCTTAAATAGCCTATCCTTTTGTAATAGATTATTTAAAATTTTTGTGCTCTATCTAGATTGTTATTGTGCTGCAATTTGGAAAAATTGTAGACCTTTAAATTCCCATTGTCGTCCATCCATCTACCTTTCCTTAATCTCAAGAACAGAGTTAGATACATGAAATTTGAGACCAGATATGAGAACTGTAGGGGCAGGAGGCCCTGATTAACTGTATGAAAACTTCCAATGCAAACTGGAAGTTATGTTATTTCAATTAAAACTTTTCCCCTGAAAGCAGTTAATAGATAACTAGCACAGCTCTATTGTTAAAGGAAATGTTTGATGTACAGATGCAAGCCACTACTAATCAGTTGAGGTGGAGAGCATATATTTTAAATTAAATAAATTAAAAATTGCAGTGTGGCATTGTGACAGCATTACAATAAATAGTTGCTTGTATGATCTTATTTTGAGTTGGTACTATACTTATTTGCTCGTTCAAATTTATTAATATTTATTAATTTGTTAATAAAAAAATTTGATGATGGTTTATAAATTAGACAGAAAACACTTGATCCAAATAAAATATTTCTCACTGTTTAAAATTGTTGTTTCTATGAGTTTTGTAATTCACATTAGTTAATTTTAAGCAGATTCTGGCATTGAATGTAATTGATTTTCTTAAAATTAAATGAATTGAAAAATTCACTAGCATTTAATAAATATATAAAAATATAAATACAACTATACAAAGATAAGACTTTGCTTTTGTCTTTCCTTCTCACCATTCACGCCATTAGCAGTCCTTAGACAATTCACAAAATCTCAGAGACAACCATTCTTTTGAGGCTACTGCCTCCGCAGAAAAAATGTAAAATCAGGTAAAAGCGTCATCTGGTGTTAATGCCACATTTATAATATCACATTTTAAAGTAAAAAATTAATAAAAAGTACATGGCGGTGTTATTTACATTTAATAAATATATAAAAATATAAATACGACTATACAAAGATAAGACTTTGCTTTTGTCTTTCCTTCTCTCCATTCACTAGCATATTTAATACTAAAAAATTATTATAAAATTATTTCTTGAATAGAGCTTTGACAAAAATTCACTTGATAATGTTTTATGGACATGACATTTTACACTACAGGTTAAATATACCAATTTTGTCACACACATTTACACACATTTATACATTCTGGGATTCATTGATAGCTTTTGAATAATGAAAATGTAATACAGTTAAGTCCACTCAACAGAGCACTGGATAAGAGAGTTCACTTAAAAGATTACTCTGTCATGTTCCTGATTTTTGTCTCAATGTTTTACATTAGCAGGATTCTTGTTAACAGAGCATCAGATAGTAGAGAAGTCCATTTAAATGAGCATTGTATGCATTTTTAGAGCAACAGTCTGGAGAGCACTATTCTAGGGAGATGTACTGTACAGTACCATAAGATAGATCCTTGTAAATCACTGCTAGTTCTCACTATACTATGGTATATGACAGGTGGCCAACAAGTTGATGATTGCACCATTTTTAGTTGATGGCAGAAAATATGGTCCGTTCCATTAAAATACAGAAAACATTTGTAATTTTAATAGGAATTTTAAATCCATATTTTTTACAGAGAAATCTTTTTACTATTGTCTATGGGTTAGTGACTCGTCATAAGGTTATGTAGTGGATACAAAGAAGTGCTCTTTGTGTCAATGGTCATTTCTAGGTTATGTTGTTATTTTAGTAATCGTTTTGTTGTGCTTTAAGCAATTTCAGTTAAGGGTAAAATGAGTGAGCCAAAAGTGAGCAAAATTTGTTTTTTGTGACGATAGAAATAAAATTAGTTTTTGTTATGGTAAAAACTAGTGTCGTTTAATTTGTTTTAGTGTATTTACCAAACAGAGATAATCTGAAACATTAATTACCATGCAATATATAAAAATTGTTTTGCAGTATAATTTTATTAGGATGAATTATTAAGTTTTTATAGATGAATGGAGGTGGAGGTGTGAAGTAAATCATTGATACTTTTAACTCATGAAAGTCAATCAATCTCACTATAACTTGACGGAGATTTGGTGAAACCTTTTATTGGTCAGTTTTATAATACAAAGATAGTCAATATTTCTTACAGAATCATAATGAACAGATTTTATTAGAAGACTGCATATGAGAAACAATTACATATTAAAAAGGTATCATAAAATATATATGAACAAACAGCACAGATCATATGTACAGTATCCTCATTTTAAGTGGACAAGGCAAAAAATGATTAGCAACCAGATTTTGGAGTTCATTGGGCTGCAGTTTGAAAAAATAAATTCCCACTGTTGTCTGTCTGTCTTTGAATTAATTAAAATTAATATTTTATTATAACTGCATTATGTATCTTTTACAAATTTCTATACTACATGTGAAAAAAACGATAAGATTGCTATTGTATATTCGAATAATTCGGTGGCGGAAGGAATGTCGAAACCGGGTCAGTCTCCAATCAGCCAGATTATATAGGCATTAGCACATGCGGTTTACAGTGCACCAACCTCACCCGGTTTAGCTGGTAGAAGCGACACACTCGTAAAGAGTACAGCTTTATATCCCGGAGCGGTTGTGGGCTGTTATCCGCCTGCCTGTCAACTTCCAAGCAGCCAGATTATAGGCATTGGCGCATGCGCTTTACATAGCACAAACGTCACGGTTTAGCTGGTAGAAGCGACACACGCGTAAAGAGTACGCGACTTTATATCCCGGAGCGGTTGTGGGCTGTTAGCCGCCTGCTAGATATTCGGCCACCCTCGCCCGATTATGTGAATCACGAGCAGACTAGATCAACGGCGGGCAACCCGCGGGCCAGCTACGGCTGGCGAAAAGTTTCTATCCGGCCTGCGAGATCTTTAATAGATTATTAAATTGGAAAAATAACTATTAATTAATTATTTTTCTAATTCTTTGTAATTTTCAAAAACGATAAGAGAAATAAATGTAGTAATTAACTTTTTATTTATTTATTTCATATTTGCAGACTAAAAAAATTACGAGTCACAAGAAGGCGTCAATTAACTACTACGGCGCAGAAAAAAACGTAAAATTTATTCTGGCCCATGTTATAAAAAGGGTTGCCCACCCTAGACTAGATTTATAACAACCCAACCGATAGGAGTTTACTGGCACGTTTTTATGATAGTTCTGTAGAGTTGACAGGAGTTTAAAAAAACTCCATTAAAATATTTGATATATTTATTCTGCGTTTATTCCGCTCTCCCATCTTATATTACTTACGGATTTCAATGTTAAACCGGTGATATTACGATTTAGTATGTCCCATCTGTAAGAGGATGCAGAAAAAACGTGTACAATTCTAGTACAGTGTTAAAAATTAACTGTTACTTTGGCAGCATCATTTACAACCAAATTTAATGAATGAGACGTACAGTACATACAATGGTACAAAAAAAAAGCTCTAGAATTTATTTTCTTTAAATTTACGATTTATATATCCGTTGTCATAAAAATTTGTCTTTTTACTGTTTTCCCAAGACTACAGATATTCAGGTACAAAGTAACTGGTTTCGACTTATTTCTACTTAAGAAGTGACTAAATAATTAAGAGATTAGGGAATGGGGACGTAAATAAAACCCTGTTGAAAGAGCCAGAATTTTACTTCAACAAAAGCTTAACAGAACCAATCACTCGCTCAGTACAGTGGGAAACTGATTTCTGTGTACACCTGGTATTAAAACGAATGACTATTAAGTTTAACATAGTTAGATTTTTACAGCTACGGTGAGAAACGTTTAAAATTTACAACAGCCCTGTGGCGTCCTTTGAGATATACTAGTGATGCGACAAAAGAGGCATTTGACATTGACCGGTATCGGCACCCTCGGGATTTGGCACGCACACACTCACTACACACCTACCTGGACCGTCACTAGTTCCATCCATTAGCTACTCGTATCAAGATATTTGACTAAGTGGATTGTTTTAAGATTTAAAAAGTAAAGAATATTTTATGTTATTTTTATGTACGTTTCTTTACAAAGCTATATTTTAATTATAATTTTCTTTAAAAGTATATTAATACAATCGAACAATACATTGTACCAGGTATGTATATCCATCGCACATTTTATTTCACCGAGTAAGTTTTTATAATTTATTTTTAATTTTAGCCCTTATATCGTGGCTAGCGATTCAGAATGTAATTGTGATATTAAAAATACATTTAGAGAAGTCTACAGTTTTTACTGGCTTATCGAACAAATGAATACGAATGGACCCTAGACCAGTGATTCGTAACAGGGGGCCGCGGTCCCTGGGGGTCCATAAGAAGTTTGCCGGGGCCGCCAAATTATGCAAAATTTCCTTCAGAATATAATAAAAAGAAAATTGATGTATAATCCGAATATCGTATTGAAAAGTGAAATAAGAAAGATAAAGTTTTCCTATTTAGGTTTTATTTATTTATTTTGTATTTCTTCCTACATACAACTTTGTTAGTACAGAAGAAATAAATGCAAATAAGCTACTTACACCGCAGTATTTACTTCTTTTATTCCAAAGCAATTTTAAGAAACTATTAATGCTTGGAATTTTAAAAATAATTAGGAAAAATAGTAGGCTTTGAAAATTTAAATATTTTTGCAAAAGTTATGCAAAATCCTTACGACAAGTGGGCGTTTTAGTTTTAGTTTAGTTTTAGCATCGACATTGGATCGATTTATCGACATGTTTCTTATTTTATTTTCTGTTAAAAATTAATGAGTTTTCATGTTTAATTGTGAAGTTTGAATGCTATTTAAATAGATAATGAAATAATAAAGTTATGATTTACATTTATTATATAAAAAATAAAGCAATAATAAAAAAATCAATTTATTATAGATAAATTATCAAATTATCAAATATAAATTATTATTAAAACATGGGGGTCACAACTACTAAATTTGACGAGATTTGGTGGACCGCGAGTATAAGTCAGGTTTAAGAACCACTGCCTAGTCAATCATTTCTTACAGAATCATAATGAACAGATTTTATTAGAAGACTGCATATGAGAAACAATTACATATTAAAAAGGTATCATAAAATATATATGAACAAACAGCACAGATCATATGTACAGTATCCTCATTTTAAGTGGACAAGGCAAAAAATGATTAGCAACCAGATTTTGGAGTTCATTGGGCTGCAGTTTGAAAAAATAAATTCCCACTGTTGTCTGTCTGTCTGTCTGTCCATATGTCTTTCCTTAATCTTGAGAACAGAGTTAGATAGATGAAAGATGAGACCTTAGGAGCAGGAGGCCCCAATTAACTATATAAGAACTTCCAATGCAAACTAGAAGTCATGTTATTTCAGTTCAAAAATTTTCCCCTGAAAGCAGTTAATAGATGACTGGCATGACTCTTTTGTTAAATGAAAAGTATGATGTACAGGGGCAAGTCACTACTAATTTCAAGTGGAGAGAATATATTTTAAATAAATAAAATAAAAATAGGATTAAAAATTGCAGTCTGGCATTGTAGCAATGTCACAATAAATAATTGCTCATATGATCTTATTTTAAGGTGATACTATACTTATATGTTTATATACTGTAATCTCATTAGAGAGCAATCAGAAATTTTGGAACAAAGATGTCCACATTTTTCCAGTTAAACCATCTGTTGTATTTCTGGGAAGAAATGAAAGTAATATGATTAGTAAATATACTGTGTTTACTGATTATTCAATAAACAATAAAATTGATGATAAACAGGAGCATATGCAAGGGAAGCTACAAGGGCTTAAGCCATTTTTATTGACACAAAAAATAAAAATAAATTCATTTATTCAAACATTGTTTTAAATTTGAATTATATTTGTAATTTCAAAAATCCCCAAAAAAGAGGTACTTTTATCTTTTTAACAGTAATTTTTTTTAAAGTGATTTTATTTTTAAACTGCTTACTGTTTTGGGGGTTTTTGAAATTAGGTATACTGTATATTTTAAGTACAGGGTGGTTATAATTAAAGTTGCCCTACTCAGGCCTGTCTAGAGCCTGTTCTCCTGCACGTATTTTGATGAAACTTGATATATATGTTACATGGACCATGGGGAAAAGGAAAATGTAAAAAAAAATTTAGTTCGAATTTTTACCACTAGGTGAAAAAATAGTGCATGAAGAACAAGAAAAACATAATGGAAACACGCAAAAGATTTTTATTCACAACATTTGTTCAATGTGCAATCCATTTGCATCAATCACATGTTCAAAACGCGTTGCAATGCTGTATGACGTTTTAAACACGTGATTGATGCAAATGGATTGCACACTAAACAAATGCCGGGCAACTTTAATTATAACCACCCTATATATCAAACATCACGAAACCCGATATGTACTGTACATAGAAACATAACAGGGCTTAAAGTGACTCGCTTTTTTCGCTTTTTCTGAGGCAAACTCGCTTTTCTCACTTCCCATGTGGAATTTTTCTTTTCGTAATTGCGGTCAGGAGCCAAATAACGACGAGTACACCCCATACGCCTTATGATGTGACTGTGCGCGAGGTGATAAGGCACTGTCGTCTACACATGTACAGGTACTCTACATGTATTGTATATAGGCTAACATAATGAGGAGCTTTCCAACTCTTGCTACTCTGCACATGCTGTAGGAATTTGCGCTTGGCTTCTCCCTGCTTGTATCCTTGTGAAATACCGATCTCCGCTTTCATACAATCACACTTCACTAAGGCGTAAATACATCTATAGTTCGGCGATAAGAGTGATTTTTATACGGCATTATTTTTAGCATTTATATTTATTTAATCACAGTAGACAAAAGAAAGAAATAGATTTTAATACTAACAGTAGAAACTCATGTTTTAGCAACGGAGAATCGTATAGAATCCAGTAAGTTGCTAACTTTCCCTTCCCAACGGTCTTTCTACGATTCTTCTTTAGCTTAAACAACTTAAACAATGATATCACTCGTTCTTAGCTACCTTAGAAAAACCAAAAATAATAATTGTTGAGCGATAATAAATTAGATTTCTACTGTTATTAGCGAGGTTGAGGCCGAAGTTTTAAACACGAAAACGTGTACGTCCGACGTTCAGTCCGACGTACACGTTCAGCGCCGTTTTCTTGTAAGCCTAGAAGTTTGACAATGGCGTTTGGAATGTTGAGCATGATTCCACTGACTTTCCAAACACCATTGTCAAACTTTGAGGCATACAGGAAAGCGACACTGAACGTCCGACGTACACGTTTTCGCGTTGAAAACGTCGGCCGTAACCTCGCTATTATTAAATAAAACATTGTAGGACACTCGTTTAAAATCTTGTATCTTTCTAGCACTTTGTAAATTAAAGATCGAGCGAACCTCGTGCCAGAAAGTACAAGATTTTAAACTAGTATCCTAAATATTAATAACACCCGTAGAGACAATCTTTAGACAAAGATAAAACTTTAGTTTTAAGTGGGTGCATATATATTTAGCATGCACCGTGGTTTTCTGCTTTCTAACGGTGTTCTTCATTTTTCATTTCAACAAACTATAATCCAAAGTAAACCATGAGCAACGCTTAGGGATGGCTGGCTTCTTAAAACTGACTCAAATGGTTTTGTGGTGTCATCTTGGGGACGTTGGTTGTCTGACTCAGAGCTTTTCTGCTCTTTGTGTGCTTTTAACATCAGTGTATCTAGTAAAGTTTCCATGCAATCTTCCAACATTCAAGCTACAAGAAACATATAAATAAATGCAATGAAGCGTTTGGTCCCAACCAGTTAATACCCGTCACACGGATGCTCAAATATAAAATTCGGATGCTCAAATTCAAATATAAATTGCACACCCGCGGTCAGTCCGGCACCAAATTAAAAAATTAATTTGTAAATATTTAGTGTCGAAAAACCACTATTTTCACTTTAATCTAGCTTTTCGATGTTTCTAGTCGAACTCAGTCAAAAAAAAATTCATTTAATTATAATTTATTGAAGGTTTTAATTTTTTAATATTAGAAGGTAATTAGCATAAATTGCAAGGTGTCATGTTTCATCTTCGCACCCGTTCAAGTTTATTGTCCTAGACACGCGCCGATGTTTTTACTTCTACTGGAGTTCAGGCTTTTATTTCAACTCGACCTCTTTGGTTACACAAAGTGGAGAGATGGGCGTCAGGTGATTGCGTACGACTTTTACGACAGAAATTTCCTTACCTTAAAAGTTTTATTATTTTTTTTTCCTCGATTATTATTAATTAACTTTTTTGATGATTCTTATATCTTTGTATTATCTAAAGTTGCAGATATAAATGCGTAAAACTTAATTTAAACAAGTAATATTAAAAAAATTTTTTTAAGTCAATTCCTACTTAGGTCAACAAAGAAAAATTTTATTCTAGTTACTTTTTATTAAATAATTACAATTAATATAAATATGTATATACATATGCTAAATATCTTATATAAGAGAAATTTTTTTCTCCCATATAAAACTAAAATTAATTAATTAAATTTAATTAATGAATTAATATTTGAAAAAACTGTATTAACATCAAGTGTCATCCACCACAAGTTAAAAAAATGTATTTGAACTTGAGTGGATGAATAAAAAGTATTTTATTAACGATTGAAAATTTGAACAAGATATATATATACAGTCAAACCTGTTTTTATGCGGGGGATAGGGACCGCATTAAAAAAAACGCATTAAAAAAATCTCACGAAACTTCACGAATGGCTGTAAATAATAGTTTTCGCGACACAATTAAAAAATATTTTTTTTTTATGCGGTCAACAGGGACCGCATAAAAAAAGTCTCACATAGAAAATAACTCAAAACCGTAGGAAATAGAATTTATTGACAACAGATGTCAGCACTTGACTGCATCGTCTGGTCTATCGTCTGTTTTACATATTTTTGTCCAGGTGGTGTTTTGTTGACTTAAAAAGTAAATTATTTCATTTTTCGCATATTCATGCAATAATATTACTATAATAAGTGCATTTATGCTATAATAAGTTTATTTAGCTATAATAAGTCAACGTAAGACATGACGAATCGCACGAGACTAGTCGCCAACTATACCGCACAAATTAAAAATTCGCATTAAAAAAATCGCACAAATAAAAATCGCACATAAAAAGAGCGCATAAAAACAGGTTTGACTGTATATATATAGGGAGAGTGTGAACTAAGAGTAGGAATTTAATAAGAAATATGTTTTTCTTAGATTTTAAAATTCAAAAATAAATTAAATATCGGAAATGCTAAACTATAAGTACAGTGTGTTTACAATATTATTGCGAACAGATATAATCAATTGTTTTATAAAATACATATTATTTTAATTTTTATAAATTATTTAATTTGATGCAACGGGGCGCTCTCAGAATCGATTAATTTCCGTGGCGCGTTAATTGATATGGCGGCGGGACTCGATTCAATTACTTTTTCACTTCAGACGTTAGTGTGTGTTATTTTAATGAAATTTTACACATAATGTATGTTTATTATAATTAATAAATCTATATAGGAATAATATCGTGTATGAATAAAACAAAACGATTATAAAAATAAAAAGCGCGCATCTCGACCGTTTGTGAGCGAAACTTTATGATTTTAATTTTAAAAAAATGAGATTTTTATTTATATTTTCTGTAATTTTCTCTGTAAATGAAAAAAACTAAACTTATCAAATATCAACTTTCTATAAATAATTTCATCATTTACTTATTGACGTCAGATTTGTTAAATTTCACTGGATTGTATTATTTTTCAACTTCAGGGTAGTAAGCATTGTATATTTTCTCCCGCGAAAGTAATAGATTGTGTCGGTTCCCCACTGTGAAGGACACAAACTTCTAATCGTTTTATTGCTTTGTTTTTATAAACTCCTTTCTCTGTCATATGTGAGTCCAATGACTAACAAGTTGTTTTCTTGCACACCGCTGCTGCTAGAACGCCCCCTAGTGGGCATTCTAGCAACAGCGGTGTCATTCCGTGGTATATATAATAAATTCATATTACAAATAAAAATAATAATATAGTGAATTTCTCATGGCTACCCTACTAAAACGCAGTCAAAAACGCAAAAAACTGAATTTATTGTTAATTTAAATAATAGCTAGGGGTGCCCCAATGGTCGTTTTTGGCATATCGTGACAGAGACAGCCCAGTTTTTCAGTTTTATATAGTACAGTGGGTGATCGGTTAATGAACAAATTGGATAACGAACACTTTTGCAAAAGATTTTTGTGTTCGGAGAATGAACATATCGGATAATGAACACCTTGCAGAACAAACACAAGAAGAAGCAATGTAAAATAATGAATACCGATTGGTCTTCCCTTGGCTTCAGGTAACAACTCAAAACTTTTTGGAGTGCAGGAGACATCAACGCTCAACCTGGTCAGATAGTATTCCTCCGAACTTTGAAACTCTCCCTTGTAATTAGTGTTTTATTTTTCTGACAGAAACAATTCTTTTATAATATTCGCAAGAGTGGTTTTTTATTTTTGAAAGGTGAGAGTGTAATAACAAAGGTAGAGAAGGGGCAGAAGATGTCTGCTGTTGCTGGGCAGTATGGCTTAAACAGGTCTACAGTAGGCAGTTCAATCTTATCTAAGAAAGACATTGTATTATCAAGGTTTTTGTTACTCCTTAATCTGCTTGAGCAGATTAAGGAGTAACAAAAATCATATTTGAGAAATAAAGAATATTGAAGAGCTCATAATGGAACCAGAAACTGATCTGACGACAGAACGCCAAGAACTCTTGAATGAAGAACACCAAGAAACTCGGCAAGATATGTTTTCTTTTGACAAAGAGGATTAATGTCGATATCTGCTATTAAATATCTTTTGAAGAAGTGGGAGGATGTCAGAACGACGGTCTTAGAATGGCATCCAAACCAGGTTGAGGTTAATAGGCTTAGGGATCTCTACAGTTACAATGCTATTAATTGCTTATGAAAAATCCTGAAGAGAGAAATGCAATCGACATTAGACAGATTCTTTAACCCCAAACAAACGGAGAAAACATCACAAATAAAAATGCAAGACTATGCATATAAGTATTTTTATTATTACATATAAATAAACGTAGTAAGAAAGTGTATATTTTTTTTTTTTTGTTGTCTCCAGAACGAATTAATCAAATTGCCATAAAAACCTATGGTAAATCGCTAATTGGTTAACGAACAATTCGGATAGCAAAGTCTTTGAACGGATTACATTCGTTAACTGATCACCCACTGTACATTTAAAAAATATTGATAAAATCAAATAAATGTTTGGGCCACAATTACTAAATGGTATTGCTAGGTAATGAACATAAATTTTAATTGTTGCAAAATTGAAAGTGTTAAATTTCTTATCATGCAACTGATCAGGAGACAGCGAGGTGATAACATTGTGGTAAAGGTTAAATACTATATATTATTTTATTAAGTTGCAATTGTTGCACATAATGATTATGAGAGTACAGCACTCTCACGCTGTGAGAGAATTCACTGCCCGTGGCAGTAAGGTATTGGTTTTTGTAAAATTTCTCTGAAAAAAAAGGTCATAAGTTTGAAAACTACTGTGGGAATCGCTTCAGAACATATCAGTTGAGGAATACTAGAAAGCATGCAGTTCAACAGTTATTTATTTTTAAGAAATTTAATAAAAAAATGCTATGTATTTGCTGGATACATACGTGCCTAGATGCGAGTTAATAAATGAAAATTCTTTAATTTATATATTACAGGCTCCTCACAATTTTACATTCATAAAATTAAAAAAAAATACAAAAATTATATGGAACACGGCATCATAAAACTATATAAAATGATTAAAAAATACCAGTTGAAAAAATTAAATTATTTCCGGGTCAAATTTGAATCCTTTAGAAGTTATTTGCTTTAAAATAATGCAATTATAAGCACTTATTTGACCTGAAGAATTCTGCTGGAATGCCAAAATACCCAACTGTTGCTAAAGTGGTCAAAGTATTGTTGGCTTTCAGTCATGGCAAGGCAGATGTTGAAAGAGGGTTCTCCATTTCTAGATAGATTCTGACAGAAGACAGAACCTCTATGTCAAAATGAATGATGAATTCATTGTTGATAGTAAAAGATGGACTCCGTGTATACAACAATAATGCTTTTTTGGTGCCAATGACAAAGAAGTTACTTGGGTTGGCCCACAATGCATAACCTACTTAAAAGGCTTTTTTGGACAAGCAAAGTAAACTGAAAGAAGAAGAAAAGCAGAAAAAAGAACAAGAAGGAAGGAAGAAAAAAGAAGAGGATAAAATAAAAGCACTTGAACAGGAGAGAAATAAAATTGATACTCTTGAAGTCAAGCTGAAGAAAAAAAAAGGAAGAAATGCAAAGGGAAACAAGGTTTAGAATGTTCGAAGAAGCCACTAATAGACTACGAAATGCTGTTCAGAAAAACAACGTTGAAGAGATTTGTCTTACCCAAGGGCTGTTGGTAGGTGCGAAGAAAATTCAGTGTGATGAAGAGGAGAAAATAAGAGAAGTGCAGAAACTGAAGCATGATTTAAACAAAAGAAAATCTTTCTTAATTACAAATTTTTTAACAAGAAATCAAAAAAAGTATCTTAAAATAAATGGCATTTGAAATTTGGCATGTTATATGGAGACAAATTCTGGTAGTTATGTTACTCTTCCATTTCCTTTGCTGTATAATGGTGGGAACTCCATATGGAGCACATGAAAACTTAATGCAGGCCTGTTCTGGCTTAATGCAGTCTTACTGGTCACTTTTCCAGAGTATAAACTCAGCCTAACTTCATATTTAATTTTTTCAGTCCACTTAATAATCAGTCTAATATCATATGCAATGTTATTGGTACAAAACGTGTGTGTGTTTGGGTGTTTTTTTAATTATGCCTCTTTTAGTTCACTTTAACACTATTAGCTTTTTTAGCTTTTTTTCAGTGTGGACTCTTTTCTCACTTATATTCACTGCCATGACTGTTTTAAGCCCTGCATAACTAAACAATTGCCTAAGTAATTGGGTTATAACTCCATTAATTTAATGATTAATACTAAGTAATTTGCTACTAGAGTTAGATGTTAGGAGTAATCTCTTAACTAAATTAGTAATTATAATTTTAATAATTTATTAAATAATTTAGAACCCTCTGGAAGAAAAGAACTGACTTGAGGCCGAGCTTCAACCCATAACCTTCACTTTTCGTGCGGTTCACTTGCCAGTTGCATCACCCAGACCTCAAGCAAGCCTTTGCTTCCAGATGTACTGCATAAGATTACATCTAAAATTTAAATACATATGGAAGCAAAGGCTTGCTTGGGGTTGGGTGGTGCAACTGGCAAGTGCACTGCATGGCAAGTGGAGGTTGAGAGTTCAAGCCCTACCTTGGGTCAGTTCTTTGCTTCCAGATGGTTTTAAATTATTTAATAAATCATTAAAATTATAATTACTAATTTAGTTAAGAGATGGTACCTATCCTAGGTTTAAATTGATGTTAAAAAAAATCAGTTTAAATCTAATTGAAAATATATTTTAAAAAGTTAATTTGTAAATAATAACTTTTTAATTAATGAGGTTTTATTAAAAAAAGATATAGTGTATTGATATATTGGAATTTCAAATCTAAATTGAGATTAAAATTTGAAATTTATTTTTAAATTAGTCAGCTCTTACATAACTTTCTTCATGAGAACAATCCATTCATAAAATTTAATATTTTTGACGTACATCATGTCCTTATCAAAGCAAAAATCTTTATTTTAAATTAAGATTACATAACACTTCATATTACAAATTTTATATTTGGAATTTTAATTGTTATATAATGATTTAGAAAAAAATCGTAGGTTTTATCAATTGATACAGGCTGTTCAATTAAATAGATTAAATTTTGTTTTTCAGAAAAAGTTTTCTTATAATTAACAATTCTAAATGTGCTGTACACTCAAACCTGTTTTTGTGCGATTTTTTATTTGTGCGATTTGTTTTGTGCATTTTTTTTTTTGTGTGGTATACCAATTTGATTGAAATTCATATACCACACAAAACAAATTGCACAAATAAAAAATCGCACAAAAAAAGACCGCACAAAAACAGTTTGTGAGTGTACTTCATTTTGATTTGAAATATGCTTATTTCAAATTATTAAAAATAAAGGTTTTAAAAGTAATAAAAATAATATATCTAAAGCCTGTTAAAGTTTAATTCTAATTTATCCCATAATGGATAATGGAACTTCTCACAGATCATAATTTTTAATTTGTAAAATAAATAATCTGCATCAGTAGTGCACTCAACATTTAATCTTGGGGAGCCGAGTTGAATAGATAAAAATATTTTTAATGTGAACTCAATAAAATTCCCACCTTATGTGACCACTAATTCATGAATAATATAGAAACAGAGCACATGACACAATATAAATAAAAAAATGGATTTTAATTAGGAAAATATTATTGGAAAATGTACTAATGTTTTTTTTTTTCTTTTACTTTGAGTGGTGCCAGGGCCCCTTGGCCCACTCCCTGGATGCACCACTGATTTGCACAATAAAAATTTTCCATATTAGATCACTTTTAATAAAATATGAAAAAAATTATGCTTTATTTTTCAAATAACACTAACCTATTTTCAATTTTTTCACAGAAAAAAGTTCATCTATCATTGTTGAATTTAATTTCAACATCTTCAGAATATGATATTAATATAGATGTCTTACAGTGTCAGCATTTATGAAAACGTGAAATTAAATTTAATTGAAAGTACGCACATCTCACTTAACTCTTAAGTTCTGTACTTCTTATAGTTAAGACTTCACTAAGGCCATTTCACCCAAGGAAAGTAATACCTGTAAATACATCAATTGATATAATAATTACATAAACAGTTTTATATTTTTGTGTGTAAAGAATTTTCATGTATACATTTTACACTTAGAAAAATTAATAGAGAACCACAAAGACATTTTCCTTCTGATTAAAGCATGAAAATTTTTAGAATATAATGGTTGTTATAATGTTTATAGATTTTGAATAGAACAAGAAATACTTTTGCATCCAGTTTTTTTTTTTTTTTTAAACATCATCAGTCCTAAATTATAGTAAAGTATCATTTAGACACAGCAAAGTGTCAATTATCTGAAATAGTCAGGGTGGAACAATTTCAGATAATTGATTACACTTGGTAGGAAAAGAATAAAAAGATAAATATCATAAATAAAATAAAAATATTAATTTTAATTCTAGTACATTAGTAAGAAAAGGTTAAGGCTTAGGAATTTAATACATAGCAATAATCTTTCATCATGATCTACAATGTACTGACAAAACTTTGAATTCAAAGTAAAAAATATATAATGCAGTCAAATCCACTTAAGAGAGCAGCCTTGGGATTGCTGCCTCATGCTTCCCTATTTGAAGTAACATAATCACTTAGGGATTTATCATGATATTTGAATCTCTTCATCTCATTATGTCGTAAGGAGCTTTATGTAACTTATAATACACTTAGAAGCATTAAAGTTCATTACCACATAATTTTACTGTGCTTACATCCCAAAGAGGGACTAGCTCAAAAATTTACAATATTTGAGTGATTATAAGAACTTTTTATTAACATGTGCATGATGATTGTATTTTAGCTGGTTTGATATCCCATATTTGCATTCATATATGTTTTTAAAATGTTTGAACAAATTAAAAATTTCTGTTTTGTGTCAATGAAGAGGGCTTAAGTACTTAAATAGCAATGAATTGAACCTTTAAAAAAATTCTAGGATAATTGCAAATTCAATAATCAATTGCAACCTTTAACATTTTCGATCTACTTAGGAGATCTTCCTTAGGATTTATTAAAATGGAATGCAGAAATTGGAATGTTTTTAAAACTTATTTAAAAATGTATAAATGAGAATTTTTCAACTAATTCTCTTAAAAATTTAAAATAATTTTTAATTTGACTGCTCCCATAGGTATAATGATTGCCATGCATAAGATACTTATACTTCCTCTTTGAAATTAATGCAACGGCTGCTCTTTATGGATTGAAATATTTCGAGAGCTTACAGTGTCCTTATAACTAATTATAATATGTCTAGTATTGCCTGAAAGTAAGGTTTTATGATCTCTAAAATTTGATAACTATTTTCTTCTTGCCCTATCAGCCCAAGATGACAATATACATGTGATCTATGCTACTTGTTCATATATATTTTGATATCTTTTTAATATGTACAGTAATTACTTTTCTTATATGTGTTCAATGAAACCTGTTGTTCTGTAAGAAATCTTTTGACTCTGTTTATTAGAAACCTGACCAATGGAAGATTTGATTAAATTTCCACATATATACTACAGCATAATGAGCTTTGGACAGTCAGATTGCTGTAAATCTTCCTTAGAATAGTGCACTCTCAAGAAGTGTTCTAAAAATACCACTGACATATTTAAATGGACTACTTTACTATCTAGTGTTCTGTTAACAGCAGTCCTGCGAATGTAAAACATAGGGCAGTGGAATGTGCTAACCAGCCTATGCAATGCATAGCAGCACTTGATGCCAAACTGTCAATGACAGTGTCTCAGATGCAAAAGGAGAATTTAATTTTCACTAAACTGTTCTTTTATTTATATTCTATTTATTTAAATTGTAGCAATTTTTCAAAAAACCAGTTAATGATGAACATTATAACAGTGATAATTCTAGGATGCCATATAAATTCTTATATAAGATTATCAAGCACCCTAGTGCCAATTTTTATAAGGGAGAAAACTGTGAATATTGTAGAGTGCTCATGCTTCCTGCTTCTTTTATTCTGAAGAACATCATAAAAATTCTCCAGTTAACAAAAGAAGAAAAAGAAGATGCAATCTCCCCGCATATGAAACAGATTCTATGGAAATAACAAAGATGAGTCCTCTTGACCAGAAAATTGAATGATAGTTTGAAGAGTGGTCTCAAGAGAACTGTTAAGTGGACTTGACTGTAGTAAAATTAATATTAAACAAAGTACAGTACTCATGTAAAAATGACCTATTATAGTTCTTTACAGTTGAAAGAAGTCACTTATTCTTTGTTTTACAGTTTTTTTTTTAATTTGCTAAATTTTTAGCTTGCTTCATAGTCTGTTGTATATTAAATATAATTTTGAAAATAATCTTATGAATAGCTTGCTTGCATCTCTTCATATTACAATTTAGATTTACATTTTCTATTTTTAAATTTAATTTTAAGATAAATGTTTACTCAATAGAATAATGTATCATTTAGGTAGTCTTTTTTATATCAGTTGACTTACAGTAGTTCTCACAAGAACATTTGATGACTGTCTTCCAGAACATTTTGAGAAGTCTTTTGTCTACACCAAAAATGTTATAAAATTATTTAATATCAGTGAAACTTTCAAATTATAAAAAAAAATTACAGTTACAAGAAAACCTTTTAGGTTTGTGATGTTTTGAGAGAGAACATTCCTGTAGAATGAGATGTCTTTGTGGTATATATTAGAAGAAAACATTAAGCTATTTTCTTAAATACTGTTAGTTCTTGAAGTTTTGTCTATGTAGATCACACACACACATCAAGAATGTATTCAGTGAGAAATGTCTGAACTTTGGTTTGCCTTTTTTTTTTTCATTGAATGTTTCTATTTGCTAATTTATCCCTGGGCTAATTTATCAAATCTTATTGATACATCATCTAAAACTTAGGTGACACATCAGTTTGTAGGATTTGGTGAGAGTATTTTTTTGTAACTTCACTTGCATGAATTTGATGCTTCTTCATTTTTATGGCATCATCTTTTATTGGATTTTTGTTATTTTAGATCCTTAAAAAATTTTATAAATAATATTTATGAAGTAATTTTTAATAATTTTATTAATTTGAGATCCAGATCTTTACAATTATGAAATTAAACTAATAAAACAGTCTAACATTTAATTGTAAAAGTAATTGTAAAATTGTATTGTAATTGTAAAATTTAAAAATTAATTGTAAAATGCTTTAATGGAGCTATTAATCCAACATTCATCACTTTTGAGCTTATGCTTATTGTTATGCAAGTTGATTTGAATAATTAATCCAAACTAACAAACTATAAAAGACCAACAAGAGAGTAATAAACAATATAATATGAAATTATAGTTATGTCTATTTTATTCATAATCTTCAAAATCATTTTTGATGAGCAGTTAGTCAGTTTTGTTGACATTTACAAACACACAACTTAATGATAATGCTAGTAAGCTAATAAACTAATGCTCTTTTTAACACTATAAAATAAATTTTAGTAACTAAAATAATTATATATGTTGAAAATATTAATAACCTTAGCAGCCATGTAATACTTTATTTTATTTGCATACAATAGCATTACTTTTCACTGTTGTATTACTAGTATATTAAATTTATATCAATCACAAAGTAGAAGTTTACAAAACAAAAAGATGAGAGAAATGTCTAAAGTTATCAAGAGTTACTATGAAAATATAGCATGCTTTATTAGTATAAAATTAGTATAAAATAAAACTACAAATTTTGTTCACTTCTAAACAATGAAATTGAATCTCTCTATTGTAATTGAAAGCTTTTATCTTTAAGAACAACTTACTTGATTTATTTTAATGTGATAAACCAAGACATGAATGCAAAAGTATTTTCACATACTGTTTTTCAATTATTATTAAATCATTTTCAAAATTTCATGTAAATGTTGCAATAATTTTATTTTTAGTGTATTTGTTTTTTTTTAATTTTATTTTATAGATGTAGAAATTACTCAATTATATATTTAAATTGAAAAATTAAATGGAATTTATTTAATTACATAATAAGTTGTCTTTCAAATTATGATTTGACATTAGTTATGACATAGAATTTTTAAAATAAAAATCATACACAGTGTGTGTGAGACTGTGTATGAAAGACAACTTGTTAATTATTTATATGTGATTATTTATTTATTTAAAATGATTATATTATATTATTCAAAAATTTTTATAAAAATGCATATTATTTTGTCATACAATTATTTATTAGTTGAGAAGTTAAAGGGGACACACAGAAGGTCAAATGTGTTATTTTTACATATACTTCCACTGTAAAAATGTAGGTTAAAAAAATATTAAAATTTAACAAAAGTGAAAAATGAATTTAAATTTGATTTCTAAATTCTATTTGTTTTGTTCTTTTAATTTATCTTACATAAGTAGTTGACAGATGACTAAGACATAATGAGAATTATAATTTTTACTAGATTCTTGTTATTTTATTTATCAAACATTTTTATAACTTAAATTTAAAAAATGAAAGATAAAAAAAGTTTTTAAAAATGTTTTTAATAAATTCTTATTGTAAATTTAGCATATACCAGTTTTTTCCTATTTTTTCTCTTCATTAAACATGAAATTTTTAAAAAAACTTTTATTTTGATTTTTATAGGAAGTATTATATTAATAAAAGGAATAGACTAATTTATATTTATTTTAAACATTAATGTACTGTACTATATATCCAACTATAGTAATGAGAATATAGTAGAAAGAGTTTTATGTTGGCTAAGTGCCAACAATATTGCAGGAAAATGAGGTATTGATCCATCACTGTTAGGTGAAAGTCCCAATCCCTTGTTTTTAGTGTTCTCTCTAAGATTTGCAGTTGTGACATTGAAGTTAGAAGGTAAAGAAATTTTTGTCTGTCTGATTAGTTGTTGATTGACAAATTGTATTTATTTATCACTAAAGAAGATAACATATATTTATTTTTCTAAGTGTAGTTAGGATGAAAAAATGTTGGTTTAATATGGTAGGATTTATCATTATATAATATCGAATAACTTATATAATTTTCTATAACATACATAAACTTGTTGTTGTTCTTAATATTTTTAAAATTTACTTACAAAAATTTATTTTTTAGAAATAACTTTAATAGTAATAAATTATGACTTTTTACTAGTAAAATTATGTTTAATATTAAAGACACCTGAATTTTAATCATTTAAATTTTTTTTATCTATATTGATAAAGCACACCCACATTCTTCAAACAGGATTTCCATTATGAAGTAAAATATAACTTGACAAAAAATAGATAAATTAATGCCAGTTGTTTTAAAAATTTATTTAAAAATTTTTAAAATTAAATAATTTTAAATCTGAAAGTTATCAATTGAATTCTTATTACAATAAATTATAATTAATTTAAATTTTCATAGTAACAGAACAAGTACTTTTGTTATACAATAATAATACATATACTGTACTAAAATAACAAATATTTAAAAAAAATTTTTAAATTATGACAGACATTACAATTATTTTATTATAAAAAATTACTTTGTGTAAATAAAAAGATGCATAAATCATTATAGATAACAGTGTTAAGAATACTGATAGAAATTTCACCATAGCAACCATTGTAATAGATAGTGTTTTGAAAATATCACTAAAAATAAAATATTCACATATCTTTGTATGAGTCTGGAACTCTTATGTCATAATTAATTTTATAAAATAAGGTAAGTTTTAATTTTGCATTAAATAAATTTTTATTTTAAATATTTTATGAACTACTTTATTGTTGTTTTTCAGCTTGTGATTATTAATTACAAAAGGAAAATTTTTTCTTTTCTGATTTCAATAATAATTTTTTTCTTTTGAATGCTTTTCTATTTGTAATTATCATGAGTTTCTCTCTTTTACAATAGGAAGCAGTTTTTATTTTATAATATTGAATTAATATCTTTGTTTTATTATTAGATTATTTCAGTTTTCTTAAATCTTTGAGCTTTAATAAAATTAATAAGAATTAGCAATTTTTCATTTTATATTTTTATATTATATATAACTGCTAATATAAAAACTGCTAATATATGAAATAAATATATATATATATTTATTTCATATATTAGCAGTTTTTCATTACTTTTTCTTCATTATAGTGTATTTGTAATGTTTTGTGCAGTAATAGTTAAATTTTTTTTGCAAAAGATATCAAATCTTGTTTGCAAATGTGACATAAAATAGTCATTATAAAATCATTATGACAGGAAATATTTATAAGTTCACTGTGACTGTGAACCAATTCTTATTTTAAAAAACCAGATATAAAAATAGTCTATATATAACACTAAGTCTGTATATAATTAAAACACATTTTTTTAAATCAAAATATATTTATTTTTATATAAATGCTTTATGTTTTAATTTTAATAGATTTTATATATAACTAGCTGATCTGGCCATGCATTGTTGTGGCTCAAAATGTATCTATTATAAATGTATAACACTTCCCCCGTGGAGGAAATCCCTTCACTTCAAAAAATCCCTTTTTAGTGTACATTCTCTTGACGTAACCTATTAAAACGCAAAAAACTGCATGTAAAATAGTATAAATAGAAGCCGAGTTCTTCACAGTAAGCCTTAATCCTGTCTCTCCCCCCAGTGGGGGAATTTTGACATGTATATTATATAAAAACACATGCATATTCGAATGCAACGTGGTGTCAAAATTTCAAAGGAATCAGTAGGAACAAACAAATGTTATATTTTATTTATATAGATCAGCGGTTCCCAACCAGTGGTCCGCAATAACTAAAATATGATCCGCGAAAGATTTAAAACTTTTATTCATTTTAAATTATTATTCCCACATTGATACAAACTGAATTTAATTTTTACTAAAAATATCATGTTTTCTATTCTAATAGTACTGTTAAAGCATGTTACTCTTGAGTTTAACGATTACTTATGTTAAAAGTTTTGATTAAAGTTTATTTTTAGATTAATACAGTTTATTTTTCTTAAACCTTGTGGTCCCTGCTAACAACAATGAAATCAAAGTGGTCCCCGGTAAAAAAAAGGTTGGGAACCACTGATATAGATAGATAGAAAATGATCTGCTTTAGTCCATTCTCACAGAAAAGCAAACTTATGTCATCGGAAGTTAGTGCCATCTGTTTGACATAAAAGCCTTAATCCATATATAAATATATTTTTGAAAGGGGGGAAATGGTGGTCTTCACATATGCCAGAAACATTCACGGGAATGTATTAAACAACTTCCCAAAGTTTCATGGCAATCGAATAAATGGGGTGGTTATGCATGAAGGACAAACACACACACAGTCAAACAACAGACAGTTGTACATTTGTTTTTATATATATAGATAAATTTATTTTATAGTTAAGCAGTGTACATAACAGAATTTTTACTTCAGTAAATATGCAAATTACTGTGGGTGATCGGTTAATGAACATAATCTGTTCCAAGACTTTGTTCGCTCTCCGAATTGTTCATTAACCGATTATCGATTTACCATAGGTTTTTATGGGAATTTGATTAATTCGTTCTGGAGACCCCAAAAAATAAAAATTATATACTTTCTTACTATGTTTATTTATATATAATAATAAAAATACATACATACATACACAGTCTTGCATTTTTATTAGTCATGTTTTTTCCGTTTGTGGGGATTAAAGAATCTGTCTAATTTCAATTGCTTTTCTCTCTTCTTCAGGATTTTTCAGAAGTAATTAATAGCATTGTAACTGTAGAGATCCCTGAACCTATTAACCTCAACCTGGTTTCGATGCCATTCTAAGACTGTTGTTCTGACATCCTCCCACTTCAAAAGATGTTTAATAGCAGATATCAGCATTAATCCTCTTTTTCAGAAGAAAATATATCTCACCAAGTTTCTTTGTGTTCTTCATTCAACAGTTCTTGGCATTCTTCTTTCATCAGATCAGTTTCAGGTTCCATCATGAGCTCTTCGATGTTCTTTATTTCTCAGATGTGATTTTTTTTACTCCTTTAACTGCTTGAGTCGTCTTGATTATACTGTTTTTTTTTGTAATTTCGAATTTTGTTCGTTTTTGATATTCGTTAACTGACGAAGGCTGATTAGTGCGGCCGAAAACGTTTTTATTCTAATAAAACTTCCTACTGGATACTTAAAAGGTGTAGTACGTTTGTACCTTTCTTAGATAAGATTGAACTGCAGCCTACTGTAGACCTGTTCAAGCCATACTGCCCAGCAACATCACCCATCTTCTGAGCACTCTCTACCTTTGCTATTATACTCTTACCTTTTGAAAATTAAAACCAACACAAAACTTAACGAGTGCTCACCCGACAGTCTCATGAATACTATAAAAGAATTGTTTCTGTTAGAAAAATAAAGGCTGGAATTACAAGGGAGAGTTTCAAAGTTCGGAGGAATACTATCTGGTTAGTATACACCAGGCTGAGTGTTTATGTTGACATTTCCCACACTCCAAAATGTTTCGAATTGTTACCTGGAGACAAGGGAAGACTAATCGGTATTCATTATTTTACATTGTTTCTTCTTGTGTTTGTTCTTTGAGGTGTTCATGTTTGTTGTCCAAACATAAAAATCTTTCGCAAAAGTGTTCGTTATCCGATTTATTCGTTAACCGATCACCCACTATATATATAAATACATGTTAACAAATTTTTTTTCATTTTAATCAAAGATTTAATAGTAGATTTAGCATTTAAATGACAATCTTTAAAAATTTAATAGTTTTATTTAAAAATATAAGAAAATAAAATTCTAAAACACAAATACTATATTCAAAGAAAATAACAATAGTTTTAAATCCTATAACAAAATGTAACACCATCAATTTATTACAAAACATAAAAACAAAAATTACATTAGATTTATTGAAATCTAATGTAATTACCATGTTTACTCGCATATAAGATGAGGTTTTTATTCATTTATCACAGCTTCAAATTCCTAGGTCATCCTATACATACAAGTGAAAGATTCTTTGTGTTTTTGCAAATAATTTTTGTGAGCTGTGCATTTGCATTTTTTTGCCAGATGCTTATGATGCTTACCCTCTTGTATTTAAAAACATGAGTATTTTATCTGGGTCGTTTCAATCGTTTTTGTATATTGTCAGGAGTAAAGATGAATAGGAAAGCAATAGGAAAAGCAAAGCTTTTGAATTGAATTCCAGATTGAAATTTCAAAATCACACAGGAGCACAAGTTTTAATCCATTCCCATGTGAAAACAGATGATTATTCAGAAATTAGAATATGGAGAAACTCATAAGTGTAATCGACGGAGAGTTGATTCGACTGTTAAGAATTGGCAAAAAAAAAAAAGGTTTCTGATTGTCCGGCTTTACGTGAACAAATTATGTTGTCTATTTTACAAGATTTTTCCTTAAAGTTTAAAATGCTAGTAATTTTTGTGGGACAATGTGTCCATTTATGTTCATTTGATATTTTACTTGTGATTAATTAAATGAAATAAAATTAGAATTGTATTAATAAATCTAATTTTCTGTTTCTTTCGTCGGATGGCTAAATTATTTTTTGTAAATTAAAGACACAGTCGATTCAAAAGACCACCATTTATTATGTGCTTTTAAATTAAAACATTTGGATGACCTGACCTTTCTTTTTAGGCTACTTGGCCGCCTCTAGTTTAAAAACACAAAATTTATCCAATTAAAAATATAAAATTTTCTAAAAAACTGGAAAAAAAAAATTTTTAATTTTTTTTATTTTGATCTTTAAAGTCACACCTCATCTTGTGTGCAAGGTCATCTTATATTTGAGGAAATACGGTACATTAATGTAATTAATCTATTATATGTACTGTACAGTATATATAATATAAACAGTTTTTAAACTTTATTTTTTCAAGATGAGACACATCAAATTACTTTCCATAGATTAGATGTTGTTAATTAAGTATTATATAATATATAGTTATATATTTGAAAAATATTGAAAATGAAAGTTACATTTTGGTTCAATACAAATACAAAGTTACATTAAAGTTACAAAGTTCATATTGGGTTTTTGATAGTTGTAAAGAAGAGAATTATCAACTTGGATTGTAAAAATTCTGTTAAAAAGTTATTGTTTTTATGAGAAAGAACTAGTTTAATATTAAATTGGTTGATTATTCTTATAATATTGACTATTTATATGTTTAAAAATATTAGTCAACATATCTAAAATTATTCATATTTATATAAAGTAGTTGCATATTTATTAATTAAATAAGTTTGGAATTTGGATCATTCATTTAGTAATATAGACAAGTTTTATAATGTACTTATACTACAAATATACTTTTATTCCATATGTATGCGCCATTGTTTTTAATGACGTGTTGCCATCTATGGGGCAGCTTCATGATACCCTCTTCGTAGAACTTTCCAGTTTTTTCCGCGAAAAACTGATCCACGTGGTTTTTGCAAGCTTCCAAACTATCAAAGTTTTTATCATGAAGGGAATTTTGTAGAGAACGGAACAAATGGTAGTCCGACGGGGCAAGGTCGGGTGAGTAAGGGGGGTGGGGTAAAACATCCCAGCCTAGTTCCAATAATTTTTGGCGTGTTCGTAAAGACGTGTGAGGTCTGGCATTATCTTGGTGAAACACAATGCCTTTTTTATTGGCCAGTTCCGGACGTTTTTCTTTAATTGCCATGTTCAGCTTATCCAATTGGGAACAATACTTATCAGAATCAATTGTTTGATTCTGTGGAAGCAGCTCATAGTACAGGATTCCTTTCCAATCCCACCAGACAGTGAGCATGACCTTCTTTGGATGAAGACCGGCCTTTGGAGTTTTTAATGGTGATTCATTTTTCTTACCCCACGATCGTTTTCGGCTGATGTTGTTATAAATGATCCACTTTTCATCACCTGTCACTAAACGCTTCAAAAAAGGGTCATTTTCATTTCATTTTTCAAGAGAATCACAAATGGAGATGCGATCCAGTAAGTTTTTTTCCGTTAAGTCGTGAGGTATCCAAATGTCATAACGATTCACGTATCCGAGCTTCTTTAGATGTTGAAATACAGTACTGTTTGATGACTTCACTATGTCTGCAATCTCTCGAGTTGTGTAATGAGAGTTTTCATCCAATAATGCTTTGATTTGGTCCTCTTCAATAACAGGAGGTCTTCCTGAGCGAGGAGCATCTTCAAGGCTGAAATTACCCGTTTTAAATTTTGCAAACCACTTTCGAACAGTTGATTCTGATACAGCACTCTCACCATAAACATCACATATCTTTTTTGCTGTTTGTACAGCATTTTTGCATTTACGAAAAAAGAAAAGAAACAAGTGTCGATAATGCACGTTGTTCGCATCCATTTTTGCAATGAGCCAAATTAAACGCTATTTGAATAATCTTAACGGTTTTTTTGTAACGGACGCGTCTCAAGGTCATTTATCGTAATATTCATTGGTTTGTACAATTCTAATCATTTTCGCGTCAATCGGTGTCTCATACTGTCGACATATCTAAAAATTCACTACGAACTTTCCGATACAACCCAATAGTTGCATATTTATTAATTAAATAAGTTTGGAATTTGGAATCATTCATTTAGTAATTATTGTGACAAGTTTTATAATGATACTTATATCTACAGAGATATTTAAATTTTTAGTATTTATATGTAATGTAGTACAGTATTGAAATATTTTTTAAAACTAACAAATTTAAAACAAAAAGTCTTAGTATACAAATAATAGAAATATTTCATAGTAAAGTAATATAGAACATATATCAAAAATATTTTAACATTTCTCAGTAGTTTTTTAAAACAGATTGCTTATATGTTTTTTAAATATGTATAAATGAATTATAAATATTTTTAATATCATTAAATAGATGCTACTACTTGAAAGAACAATTTTATTTTCTGATGTTAAACTATATATATTTTAAATAAATTTTTAACAATATTACACAAACATGCAAGTATTATATTATTAAAAATTTCTTAACCATTGGATGTGATTTGTTCCCAATTTCAACTACAAGTAGTAAAAAGAAACAAAGGTATATTGTCATTGGTTCCATTCAAAACTTAGCTGAACTTTCACTGGTACTATCAAAGCTATTCAAATTCTAAAATATAACTATCCCAATTATAATTAATTAAATATCAAACTCAGCTTCCTTTTAAAACACTTAATAAAACATTTAAAACCTTATATCGCTGAGAATACTTTATTTAATCACAAATGTTTTCAGCCTAATGGAATAGGCTGAAAACGTTTGTGATTAAATAAAGTATTCTCAGCGATATAAGGTGTTAAATGTTTTATTATGTATCCCAATTATACCCATCTTGCTCTCTGCAGATTACTCTGTAATGATGGACTCCTACAACCTTATGGAGAAATCAAGTGCATGTCAAGCACTGTACCTCTCAAAAACACCGAAACAAATTTATCATGCACAACGTTAGATCTACAGCTAGAATCTTAGTGTGTCAACTTAGTGAACATAAAAAATATTTAAAACAGGGTAACCAAACCATAGAACTATCTAAACTGGTTTTAACATCTACTTTTGATGTCATATCGTACATGGTTCTTCCAACAATGTTGAAATCAGAGATTACTTTTCTATTTTTCATACAAGAATCCTCTCCCTTATGATGTGCATATCAAAACTGCATTTTTATTATAAGGGCAATGGTTTAACTTGAAACTATTGTTATATGACTAATTTTATTTGATTATGTTTAGTTTCTGTGAATATCTATTTTGTATCTAATTTTCATATTTCTATATTTTTCTATTACAACAACTGCTTGTTTTAATTTAAATTTCAAATTCCTTATGCTATGTTTATTTGAATGTTATTCTTTTCAAACTTATCTACTTAACCATCTCAAAAAACTATTCTAATTTTGAAGATTTATGCATGAAGATGACAGAACTGTTTCTTATTGAAAATACTTTCACTTTTGTATGATGATAAAAATTTATTTTAAATACACTGTTGTAACATCAGAAGACAGTAATTCTTTCAATTAATGTTTCTGATTTAAGTTCAGTTAGTTTCTTTGTTTAAGATTATATTATTATTAATATAGATAAAGTAAAATGACTTTAATTCTTGGACAAATATTTTTGGCCATCATTTAATGGTCATCTTCTTGTCACATATCAGAGAAATAGGATAGAACAATTCCAAAATGCATTTTTTTCTTCTTATTTCATTTATAACCATTTTATTATATAAATTAAATTTTTTATCACACACTATATTTGACAATAGGATTAAGGAGGTTACATTTATATCATTTTTACTCATAACCTATAGGAAATAGAATTTGTTAAAGACTTTAATAAAAATAAACAATTCTAGAAATATAATTACATATGAAAATATAGATTTGATATCAATGCTGTTTTCTAACTTCAGAGGAATATCACACCTTGAATTAGCAGAGTTTGGAACATGTTCTGTGTTCTGTTTAGAATAGTTAGGCCAAGACTCCACTAACATAAAAACAGGTGCAAAACCCCTTGCCGTAAAAGCCTTTAAACACATGACCATGATATTTTACGCCTGAGCAAGTCGTAAAACCAGCATAAAAGCAAGTTGAGCAGTGCTCAACTTTCAACACAAATACGGCCGTAAAATGGCACCATCCACCAGTCAGAAGTCAGTGAAATCTAGGTCATTGTGACACGGTGCAAAAATGGCGGAAAACAAGCTTTTGTGTATGTTCTCTCATGGCTACTCTAGAATAGATCTGGAAAGATTTATCGAAAACATCCAAAAGTATTCATGTATCTACGACAGGAGGTATCCTGATTATAATAATGAATGTCTAAAACACGTGATATGGACAGCCAAAGGAAAATCCTTCAATTTCGAGGAGTATATACTAAAAAAGCTAAGCTTATAAGTGCTGTATATTATCTTAATAGTATGATAATAAAAGTTAACATATAAAAGTAAAGATATCATTTTTACTACATTTGTGATTATAGTACAGAAAAAACTCGTAGAATATAATCATTGTCTTTATATTGATATATCACGTATACAACCGTACAGGCGTAACTTCGACAGCACCATCGCCATAAAAAGTTCACTAGCCGGACCTCCACTGCAATCCAAACGCAAATAGGTCACGTGATTAAAAGTTTTACGGCGAGGAGTTTTACGCCCGTTTTTACGCTAGTGGATCTTTGCCTTATATGGTATATCCTAAAGGTGGTCTATCAAATGGATTGAAAATGTTTGATTTTAAAAAACCATGCTGTTTAGGGTATGATTATTTTTGTATGAAAATATATTAAGAATATAAAAAAAGTGTTGTAATAAACTTTTCAAATTATTCTTTTAAAAATATACACAGTAAAACCTTGGTTTAGTTCCACAATTCATGTCTTACTTCAGAAACTGACAGTAAATCAAGTGTTGTGCTAAACTGAAGTACTTCATACAATAAGAATTACATGTAATACGTGGTACAATCCAAAAGTTCGGGGACTGCAGTAATCTATGACAACAAAAGCATGTATTTGAAGTTACAGCGTATGAAATGGATTCTACCAAACCACCTCTACGTGTTCAGGTTAATTTCACCCATGCCATGTGATTAAACCGCGAACGCTACTGTTTTTTTTTCTGGAGATAGTTACCTTTGTTCTGCAACGTAATCAAAGTGGAGTTTCAAGAACAACCTCCAACATTAAATTTTGTCAGCGTTTAGGTAAAACAGCTACGGAGACTTTAAAATTGCTAAGAAAGGTGTACGGTGATTCTACCATGGCGAAGTCGAAATGTTGGAGGTTGTTCTTGAAACTCCACTTTGATTACGTCGCAGAACAAAGGTAACTATCTCTGGAAAAAAACAGCAGCGCTCGCGGTTTAATCACATGGCATGGGTGAAATTAACCTGAACACGTAGAGGTGGTTTGGTAGAATCCATTTCATATGCTGTAACTTCAAATACATGCTTTTGTTGTCATAGATTACTGCAGTCCCTGAATTTTGGATCATACCACGTATTGAAGTCTACATATAAGTTTGAATTGGAGAGTTTGAAAATTATATTATTTGTGATAGCAATGTCATTTGCAAAAATTTTACATTTAGTAATTTACAGTTAAGTATTAAGTTGTATCACAAGGATCAACTCACAAGTATTCATTGATGCTTTACAAGAATGGTGGTGTTTAAGAGAATGCTATATCAAAATTTGACTTATATACACATTCAACAGATACATAACTATTTTCAAAATATTTCTTTATCATTTAGTTTAATAGATTACTTGTATTGATTTTTTAAAGCTATAATGCAAATTTATAGCATTATATATTTTCACATATTTATTTACATCTGCAAGTAATGCTATATAGCATGTTATGACTATCCAAACAAAATAAATGGTTTACCTCATAAAAACAATAGTAACAAAATACATCAGAACAGTAAAGTGCATAAACATAATTAAAAACTTAAGAACAAGAAATAAATTTTACAAAATATATAAAAATTGATGAACAGAATATAATATTAAAACATTAAAAAAATAGAATTAAACATTATAAGATAAATAAAACACACGTATAAATAATAAAAGAATTACAATGATAAATTATAGTATATTTTTTACACTTAAATTTAACAAACTTAAATCAGAAAATAAAAAAGTGTTCCACATTTAAGTTGCTGTAACAGCACAAATAAAAGAATTACTGTCTAGATAAAGGAAGATGAAAATAAGGAAATGACAAACTAAATTTTGAGTTGGTCTAGAGGAATGTGGATGAAAGTATTACGTAGAGAATGTAACTCATTAAAATACTAATAAAATAAAAGCTAATCACAATAACCAATATGTACTGTACAAGGAATTTTGGGAATCCAAATCTTATTTGCACCACTATGCTTGAGTTAGTATACAATAGATAACCTAGCTTATTAAGCAAAAGATAAACCTTACAAAGTGTATTTTAAAATTTGTTCAGAAGCAAAGGAGCTGTGCTGCTGTTGACCATACAGGTAGACAATAGTCAACCAAGGATAAAAATTAGTGAAGAAGAGAGATCTCAAAATGAAATTACGTTACTGTAATGCCACAAGATTCCTCTTTTGAAAGCTAAATTTTAATATACACACCACTCCACACAAGGATATATGTACAAAAGACACAGAACCAACTTCTGGTGCATATAATACAAAAAATGAACATTGCACAAACGTTTGATATTGATAAAGTAATAAAACTTAGCAACAGACCAAGAACCAACTTCCAGTGTGTATAATAAAGAAAATGAAGACTACACAAATATTTTCCAACTCCTCCTGAGTTATTCAGGTGCGACTGTACTGTTACCTGATGGAACATTATCGGAACTAATGCCTATTTGTAAAAATTTTAAAAATAATGTAATTCAAAAGATCATTCAAAAATATCACATTAAATTTATATTTATATTTTAGAATGGTTGTTCAAATTACATTGTTTTAAAAATTTTTATAAATAGACATTAATTTTTATAACATTTCATCAAGTAACCATTCAGTTGCACCTGAAGGAGATGGAAAATATTTATGTAGCCTTCATTTTCTATATTATACACTGGAAGTTAGTTATTTGTCTGTCGCTAAATTTTATTACTTTATCAATATGATGTTTAAAAGTAAACCAAATGATTGCTGTAAGTAATCTGGCTATTTTTTGCTACTGTTAATAAATTAAAAATTAAGTAATTTGGTATTAGAGGTAGGTGCTATCTCTTATTGAAATTTAATTATTTAATAAATATTAAAATTATTATAATTTAGAACAGTCTGGAAGAAAAGAATCAGCCCAGAGTGAGATTTGAACCTGCAACCTACTCTTACTGTGCGCTGCGCTGCCAGTTACATTACCCAAACCTTCGAACAATTTTTCACTTCCAGACATTTAAATATTGATATAATCATTCACAATTACTCACGGGCACCAACTAACCAACCAGAGACAAGCCTACTTTTCCACTATGGCACTCAGCCAGCTATTGCTTTACCAGCATGTTGTATGTATGTATGTATGTATGTATGTATGTATGTATGTATGTATGTATATAAATGCATCCTGGATAGCATAACTGGCATCACACCACATGGTAAGAGGAGGTTGTGGGTTTGAATCCTGTTCAGGGCTAATTCTTTTTTCCTTTCTTTCAGACTGTTCTAAATTATTTAATAAATATTAATTTCAATAAGAGGTAGCACCTAAACATTGATCTCTAATACCAAATTACTTAATATTTAATCATTAATAGTAGCAAAAAATAGCTTGATTAATTACAGTGATCGTTTACTTTAGTATTGATACGTTTGGCTTTGGGATGTATATCTGCATATATATGGATGTTTAAGAGTTAATTTCTCATCAAAGATCATTTCAAATTTACTGCATGAATGAATATAATTAATTTTCTACCCATTAATGTAAAAAAGCATAAAAATATGGACTTCTTAATACTGAATTTGTCTAAAATCACTTTCCAGAACATTTATTTGTAAAAATTAGTAATCGCTATTCAGTGTAATTAACTTATTATTTAAAAATAGTTTTCTCTTGGAAAGTGAATAATAATAGCTTTGTATGAATATCATATTACTGTATTTTTAATATCTCATGTCTTTTATGTTGAAAAGCTTTTAAGTTATAAGTAATAAACAACTTTTTAAAATTTTTGTTAAAATTTCAGCCATGGCCGATGGTTTCACCCAAATATCAGTGGTGTGGAAGCTGAGAGATTATTAATGGAAAGAGGATTTGACGGAAGCTTTCTTGCAAGACCAAGTAAATCAAATCCTGGAGATTTCACACTTTCTGTTAGGTAAGGATTTGCATTTTACAAGTAATCTATTTGCATTTAAAATGGTTTACTGTATAACTGAAATGGAAAATGGTACATTTATCAGATAACATATTTTCAAACTATCAATCTTTAGAAATAAAAAAAGAAAAAAAAGTGTTATAAGTTGATCCAACTCAATTAGAATTTGTCCAGAATTTTGATGAATGCAAATAATAAATTGTCTAGTTTCTACATTTGTTCAGAAACATGCAATTCTTTCAGTTCGTTACAAAGTTAATTTTGAATTTTTGATAATTTTCATAATTACTTGAATTAATTTTCATAATTATAATAACCATAATTTTCATAATTATTTCATAATTACTTAATTTTTGTAATGAATTTTAAAAGTTTTGTAGTTTATTGTATGAATTTTGTGATTTTGTATGAGATTTTTATAATTTAGTAATAAAAATCCAAAATTAATTTTGTAAAAGTTTGTAGTATTGGACTTTTCCAAAAGATAGCATTTTGTTATATGTTTTCAATATTATTGTCTTTTAATTTGATCAAATTTGCAACTATTAAAACTGTTTAGCCAGTCTGGTTTAGTTAATTTCCAAAAGTTTGATTTGAATTTATGCACTTAGTAATGACTGTTGTTTTTTTTTGTGTTTAGAAATTTGCATGTAATTTAATAAACTTTTTCTTAGAATTTATGAAATCATTATAAAAAAAATTCAGAATTAATTTCATATTAGTATTTTTACTTTTAGGAGGAACGGGGAAGTCACACACATAAAAATTCAAAATACAGGGGATTTTTATGATTTATATGGAGGTGAAAAATTTGCAACATTAGCTGAATTGGTGCAGCATTATATGGAGAAACAAGCACAATTAAGAGAGAAAAATGGGGAAATTATTGAATTAAAATATCCATTGATGTGTGCTGATCCAACTACAGAAAGGTATATACTATTAAAATTTGCTAATTAATTTATAATCTTTTATAATTATAGAAATAGATTTTATTTCTTATAAAATAGAAATTTCATAATTGAATTTTTATTATATAATTATAAGAGTTGTTAGAGGGATACCTTACATTTTGTGAAATACAGGGATAGAAACATGTGACCACTATCTAGTACACAATCTCTGATCATTGTGTTTTACTGTTGTATAGCAATCAAGTTTAAACATGAACTTATTATCTTCCTCCTTCTGTACAAAACAAAAATCAATGATTGAATGTTTAGCATTGGAAGGTTGTATTCCTGTCTGAATTCATAAATATTCACAAACCATTTATGATGATGGATGTATAGATGTAAAGAATGTTTAGACATGGACTATAAATCCAAAAGATGCAATAGACATGAAATGTATGTTCAATGCACATACCAATTTTAGTAATGCATGAGGAGAATCTTGTTGATAATCAGATTTGAGAAAATTGCCAAATTAAGCAAAGGAAAATTGTTCTAACTACTCATCAGTGAAGAGGGAAAAACATTAGCCAGTCTTTGAATCACAGAAAAATTTTGCAGTAGATGGATTTTGGGATAGTTGGCAGATGCCATGAAGAACATGGAAAGGGAGTAGTTTATATGAAGTATCTGGCAAAGAGCAAAACATTCAATTCAGTGAAATATTATGAAACCTTACAAGCACTTAAGAAATTTATTCACAGAGTAAGTCAGAATGAATTCTTTTTCTTGTATCATGATAATGCAAGATTACACTTCAATAAGGAAGCAGTGAAGACACTTAAGAACTTGAAGTTACAAATTATTCTTTATCATTTCTACAGCTCAGATTTAGTACTGTCAAATTTCTGGTTATTAAAAAATATACAAAATTAAAAATGATGTTGAAAGATCAATGTTTTTGATTGGGTGACAAAGCTCAAGCTACTCTATTTGGATAAAGAAAAAGTCAGAACATTTTTTTATACATGAAATGTAAAAATGGATTGAAACTTTGGAAAAATGTGTCACTATGAAAATTACATTGAAAAAATGAATATGTACGATCAAAATAAATGGCTTTTATTACTATTTAAAATTAGTCATAACATTCTGCCTCTTCTTAAGCTAATTTTATAAAAATGTAGATCAAAAGAATTTCAGCAAACTTTATCTATCAAATGTTTTTGATTTTTTTGGAAAGTCTTTCTCAGTACATTGAATATGCCTATTGTCTAGAGACTACAGGTGGAAAAATTAATGTACATAAATTTGTAATGTAGAAAGTCACAAAAACTGAGCAAAATATTTTTTGCTCAGTTTATAAATAAGTATAAATGTTTGAAAAAAGAAACATTACAGGAATTTAGAACAATCAGTTTAAATACAAAAATATAAATTGACATATGATTGTGTAAATTCATTGTATTCATTTATACACTGAAACCAAAAGCGAGAATAACATAACAAATTAAAGGACTGCCTCATCATTGTTCTAACAATTACTTTTAAAGTAATAAAAATATCTATAATTTTATTATTTGTGATGTTTTTAATTGATTAATCCAAATACAAGAGTTCAAATTACGAGAGATTTTCAGGAATGAGTTAAACTTATAAGTTAGAGTTAGACTGTATTCTTGGCAAAGTTTCAGTTGTTAGGATAACATGTTTCAAGAACATTTTTGCATTGGTATAAAATTAATCTTTTAGTTGGAATTATTGTGAAAAAGCAAGAATATAAAATATTTCAAAATTAGTTTATGTATATCTATTTTTAATTAAATTTCACTATATAGATGTCATTTTAATTAACGGAAAGATGACAAAATATGTTTTTAAGTTTAACAAATAGAATAAGACAAATCTATTTCTCTAATTTATTTTCTCAAAAAACAAGTTTCTAAATATTATTAGTTTTTATATATATTAATAATGGAAAACAATCTATCTATAGTTTATGTATATTTTATAACCTATGTTTTATAGGTTATAAAATATACATAAACTATAGATAGATTGTTTGTTTGTGTGTGTTAAAATAATTATATAGTTTATCTGTTAGTTATATTTCATGTTTTTTAAATATCATGCAATTTACTTAAATGTTGTTATAATTTAATTGTAAATTTATGAAAATTATATCAACATATATTTGTTGTTAATTAAATTTATTTCAGATAGCATTAATATAAATAAATTATCTAGGCAGTCAACGTGTTAAAGCATGTTAAAACAATTCATAAGTATAAATTATTTTATGAATTTTATCAAATAACTTTTCCATTTATATTTATAAATGACCAATTACTTATAGTGATTGAATATTTTATTTAGGTGGTTTCATGGGCATTTATCTGGAAAAGATGCTGAAAGATTAGTATTAGAAAAAGGGAAAAATGGTAGTTTTTTAGTGAGAGAAAGTCTTAGTAAACCTGGAGACTTTGTCCTTTCAGTAAGAACAGATGATAAAGTTACTCATGTAATGATTCGATGTCAAGTAAGGTCTATTATTTTTCATTTTCTATGTTTTTAATAGAAATGAATTTCTAAAATACTTCAGAAATTTAGAATAAATTTAATTTGTTTAATTAGGATGGAAAATATGATGTAGGTGGTGGAGAGAGATTTGATAGTCTTGCAGATTTGGTAGAACATTACAAAAAGAATCCAATGGTGGAAACAACAGGAACTGTTGTACATTTGAAACAACCATTTAATGCAACTCGAGTAACAGCTTCTACTATTGACAAAAGAGTAAGAGAATTATCTAAAGATAATGAACACAGTAGTGGAAAAGCTGGATTTTGGGAAGAATTTGAGGTAATATTTTTACAAATCATATGAATTTACTTTTTCAATTTGATATTTATAAATGATGTAATTCTATTCAGAAATTATTGCATTAAATTGAGAAACATCTATCTTCTATTTAATATTTCAAATCTAATGAATAACTTTTGAAATTAACTAATCTTGAATAGATTGTAATTAAATATGAGTGTGATTATAACCTGAATATTTGAATTTAATTCAAAATTTGTATTTTATATGTTAAGATTAGGACTTCTTTATTTCTCAGTATATGAGAGGTTATTTGATATAAAATTGAGGTACATTTCCAGAATGTATCAAAATTTAGAACAAGAAAAGAAACAAGTAGGAAGAAAATTTTAGTCTAAAATACACCATTATTTTAATTTCAACTTAAATCATCTGAACACATACATGATATCTTTGTGTTTCGTACCTGTTGGTCTCTCATCAGTGGGTATTCGACCAACATGTTCTAAAAAATTTTAAATTTAAAATTGTTACAAACTTATTTAAAAAACATAAAATTCCCAGCAATAAATTAATTTAAAACTTACAATTCTCAGGTTTTTAAATACATCCTTGAATCCAAATTTATTAAAGGCAAAGAACAATAATATAAATCCTAACATATTCCTGTTTTTAAAACAATATAAATAATTAAATTAATGAAGATTGGTTTAAACCTATACTAATAAACTTACATCATCAAGTTTTCACTTTTCCTTGAACATCATCTTAACCCTATTTGTTTTCTCCTTTTATACTTCCCCTTCTTTCCCTCTAAAGGTGATGCTGTTCCATGATTGGTGTATTTCTCTTCTTGTGTTGTTGTTTATTCTGTCTTTTTGTTTAACTATATCAATGTGTTCATACAATTGTCTTTTATAATTATTTTTTCTGTTTTTTCCTTATTTTTACTGTGTTCAAATTTATTTTGAATCCTGTTAAATTGCAATGGGTAGCTGCCAGCTATCCAGTATAATAAGTCCTAATAATAGTTAAGTCCTAGTTGGCAATTTAAGTTGAAATCATTAAGTTAAGGACACAAAGGCATATAAATTGATCATTATTTTACATTTAATATATTTATATAAAGTTTAAAATACACTCATTGCCGTAAAAATTAGCACACCAAGAATTCTGTCCCTTTTGGCCTATAGAAAAAGCATGCAAAGGCATCCTGTCTGTAGTTTACCTGTTGCAGAGGGATGCTGCATCACTAGAGATGCCTCTATGTTGCAATTGAAGACCATATGAACAACTAACTGAGTTTGAGAGAGGAGTCCTTCCTTTCTCAAACTCAGTTAACTCTTCCTTGGTGTGCTAATCTTTATGGTAATGAGTATATTTTGTTAATAACTATAAACAAATGAAAAGCCATTAAATGATATTTTGATAATGATAAATTTATCATTAATATTATGTATTCATTTCATGTTGAATGAAAAATGAATTAAAAGCAAAAGAAAGAAATGCTAGTAGATTGAGTAAAAAAATTTTTAAAACTTAAAATATTTTAATATTTAAAGTTAATATATACTGAAAATGACAATAGTATGACTAAAATTATAAAATATTTTAAGAATATGAAAGAATTATTTATTTTGTTATCATAAAATTTTTGTATTGCAATATATCAGACTAAATAAAAAAAATATTAATAAAATTTATTATCAATGCTACAAAAATATGGAAGAAACTAATTTTGATATAAAATCAGTCCAGTTATTTAAATTAGGAGAGTGAAAAATAACATAAAATTTGTTTTTAACTTGTATCATTTGAAAACCACTCTAGACAAAGTGATAATAATCATTACTGTTAATTTAAAATGAATAAGTAATTTTTCAAAACTCTAACTGTTAAAGCAACTACAAAATTCATAAATAACAACATTCTATCAATTAGTAATGCTATTCAAATAATTCAAAATAAATATATTTTTATTGTATTTTAATTGAATGTTTTATTTTATTTATTTATTTGTTTGTTAGTTGTTGTTGTTTGCAAGCAAGATATTATTATTGTTTTTGTATCTTGTTGTTGTTTCAGGGTTTATTTTGGAAAGTTTCTTTCTTGTCTTGCTGGACATTATATGTAGCAACTGTAATAAATGAATAAATTTAACAAACTGTCTGGTAAAATTTTAGCACAGTCAAATAAAAAAAATAGAAATGAAAATTATAATTTATTTTTGTTGTTTATAAAAACTACCATTTTAAGTTCATATTACTGTAAATAAATTTTATACAGTATTATATATTTAAATCTACTGTAATTGTTAAATAGCTGATAATTTAAAATTTTATCTATCTTGTATTAAGAATATAGCTTTAGTAATCAACTTATTAATTTTTAAATAGTATCTGCAACAACAAGAGTGTAAGCATTTATATAGTAGAAAAGAAGGACAAAAACCAGAAAATAGAGCAAAAAATCGTTACAAGAATATACTTCCATGTAAGTAAAATCAATTTAAAAATTTTTAAACTTTAAACTCATATATAAAAGTAGTATAATTGATAACTTATTATTTGAAGTCATTATTATTAAAATATTTGATAGAAAGCTGTTTAAAAATCTAGTTTGTAAACACTTTCATCTTCTTTAATCAGAAAATTTTGATTTTGAACAAATTGCATTATATTGATAGGTATAAATTCTAATTTATAAAAATACATTTTTCATTTTGCTCGGATTAAGTGAATGTTGTCCTTATATTTTTATTCTGAAGAAATATTTTGCTAATTGATTGAATACTCCATATTATAGATTATTTGTGATTTATTCTACATAGATTAATTTTGAGATATTACAATATAAAAAAGACAATTGCACAGTGACTTGCATTCTGTATTATAAAAAATTTTAAGAAAGAATTATATTCAAAATCTTCTCCAATAACATATTTTCATTCTTAAAAAAATAAACTTACAAAAATATAATATCTATTTAGTAATAATAATGTTGGCATAATTAGTCAACTTGTACTATGAAGATACTCTGTTTTTAATTTAAAATAACACTAAGCAACCTTGTGTTTTTAGTGTTTTGTCAAACTGATCAATCAGACTGTAATATTTATGCAAACATTTATTTTTTAGTTTCTTCTCTTAATAAAACCACAAAAAATTCATAGGACTCTTACTTACATTTTAAAATCTTTTGCTAAATTTAATAAAAACAGTTAAGTGCACATTTTCTTGTCATTAAATTACCTGAGAGTAGTATTTTTGCATTTGTTTACTTTTTCTGAATCACAGTTGTTTTTGCTAGTTCAGTTCATTGGTTTATATATACTGGAAGAGAAGATCAGATCGAAGTCTGGGTAGCGTAACCAGCAATGCGACCGCACAGTAAGCGGGAGTTGCGGGTTCAAGTCCCACTTCGGGCCGATTCTTTTCTTCCAGTTTAATCTAAATTTATTTAAATTATTATAATTATTAATTTTAATAAGAGATGGTGCCTAACGCCTACCTCAAGTGCCAAATTTATTTATAATCTTTAATCGTTTATAGCCCGATTATTTACGGCAGTGGATGATGTAATGGATTAATATTATCGTGTTTGATGAGTGTTTATTTTTAATATTTTTGTACACAGATGGTATGGTTGTAGCTTGAGGCATGTGTTTATTGTTGATGTTTCTGTCAGTCTGTTATGGAGTTTGTTTGAGACTGCATCTAATCCTGGAGTGTAGTTCACATTCAGGCAATTCTAAAATGCAATTTGACTTGTTACCAGTATATATTTTATAACTGTGTGTTTTTGTTAGTTTATTATTCAATAATAATACTTTTATAAAAGTTAACTATAAGAAGTAATAATTAAATTAACAAAAATAAAATTATTTTGAAATTTTATGATTATCATCATTTTTTGTTTTGTTTTGTTTTTTATTTGTTGAACACTGCCTTTTCATATATTTTTCCTGATGATGACTAAGAATCTTGCTTGTTGGCTCTTAAATCAGGCATAAATATCTAGCTTAACACAATTATGTTATTGACATTTTTTTTTGTATTACATTATTGACAGTAAGATGTATTTTGGGTCTTTTTGACCCCTCTTTAGTTGCATTTTTCTGTATTATTGGTTGTTGGGTTGTAATTTGAAAAAATTGTAGACTTATAAATTTCCATTGTTGTCTGTTTGTCCATCTTTCCTTAATCTTAAGAATCAAGTTAGATAGATAAAAGATGAGACCAGATATGGAAATCTTAGGGGCAGAGGCCTCAATTAACTATATATGAATTTCTGATGCAAACCAGAAGTCATGTTATTTCAGTTCAAAAATTTTCTGCTGAAAGTTATTAGATAGCTGACTTGCACGACTATATTGTTAAAGGAAAAGTATGATGTACAGCCATTACTAATTTAGAGTGGAGAATATATATTTTAAGTTAAATAAATTAAAAATAAGATTAAAAATTGCAACCCAGCATTGTGACAATGTCATAATAAATAAATTCTTGTTTTATATTTTATACTTTTATTCCTTCTCTAACATAATAAATCCTTGAAAAAGTTAATTTTTTAAAGAGATTTATTATATTGTTATGTTCTTGTAGGCTGCTATTGAACCTAAGAGTTTTTATCTTTCTTGTATTTAAGCTTCCAGCAGAATTGTTGTGTGCATAAAATTTTTTTATAAATTTTAAAATTAATTGTAAAATTGGCTTTATCATCATTAATTTTAAGGATTTAATAAAAATATAAGTTTAAAATTTGATGAAATAGTTTTTCAATAATGAAAATACATCAACTCACAATAGGTCTTTTTTTGTAGAAATTGTTAGTGTTGCTTACTACAGCTTGTTTGACTCCTGTACTGTAAAAATTTTAAATATTTCAGTACTACTGAAAATCAATTAATTATTTTTAAATATGGTTCTGATTGTTAAAAAATAATTTAAATAGATTTTTAAACAGAATTACTTATTCTTTTGTTATAAAAATTCTTATTTTTAATTAAATTTTTTTAATCAAATTATCTTTTTAATAAAAGACGGCTATAATATACTATTGAAAAGTATAATAATTGTATTTCATCTTTGAATAAAATTTTCCAATAATTTATTTTTATAGATATGATTTAAATATTATATGTATTTGGAAGTTTCATTTATATATAGTAAGTTTTTTAGTTTTTAATATATTAGGGCGACCAGAAAGTAATGTTGTTTTTTTACATTAAAATCAAACAAATAAATTTTTAACTTGTTTTTATTTTTAATCAATGATGTAATCACCCTCATTATCAACAACCTTTTGCCATCTAGTGTGCAAATTTTTAATGCCAGATCGATAAAAACCAATTGGTTTTTGAGCAAAATATCTGGAGATGGTATTTCGAAAATCATCCAAATTTCAAATTTTCAAATTTTTTGTCACATAGAAAGTGTTGTAGCTGTTGGAATAAATGGAAATCCAATGGTGCAATGTCAGGCAAGTATGGTGGGTGAGGCAATACCTCCCACCCCAATTCATTAATTTTTTCCAGGGTTTGTCTTGCACAGTGTGGTCTTGCATTATCATGTTGCAGAATAATGCCTTTTCTCTTCACAATCACTGGAAACTTTTCAATTAAAGATTGATTTACTTGATCCAATTGTTCACAGTAAAGGTCTGCATTCACAGTTTTTCCAGGTTTCAGCACTTGAAAATGAACAATTCCATGAATACTTCACCAAACACACAAAAGTACTTTTTTGGGATGTAAACCTGGCTTAGCAGTACTTTGTGGCAATTCATTTGGAGAGAGCCACTGCCTTTTGCATTTTGGGTTATCATAGAGGACCCATTTTTCATCTCCAGTGATCAAGCGATCAAAAAACACTTCTGTATTGTGCCGTTGAAGCAATAAGTTGCATGTGGTGGATCGGTTAGCTTTGTTTTCTTCAGACAGATTATGCAGAACCGAAACACCTGCTCTGCATATTTTACCAATCTGCTGCAAATGTTCTTGGATGGTCGAGCAAGGTTGGTTAATAGTGTTTGACAGTTCCTTGATTGTCTGATATGGATTTGCTTCCACTTCTGTCCTTAACACATCATTATCTAAAGTTGTTGATCTTCCTGATCAATACGAGTTGGAAAGATCAAAATTACCGGATCTGAACTTAGAAAACCATCTTTGGCATTTACGAACATCTAATGCACTTGGATAAACATCACAAACGTTTTTACTAGCAACTGTTGCATTACTACCCTTGTGAAATTCAAAAAGCATACAATGCTGGATATGTACCTCTTCTGGTATTTGGCTGGCCATTTCACCCAAAATTGCAAAAAAAAAAATTTAAGATTTAATTATTTACAAGTAAACAAGTCACTTTAACCTTAAAATGTCTTTTGCATAGCTTTGAAGTACACAATGAGCTGATAAATGATAAACAAGTATTGACATGTGCAGAAATGACATTACTTTCCGGTTTACCTAATATGTGAAAGGTATACAATTAAATTAAATTTTGAAATTAAAAGTATTGCTACTAAAGATTACTTTACTTTGTTAAATAAATTTTAGAATTTGAGTATTATTATATGCAAAGATACTGATGGTTTACAATTTTTGTAAATATATATTTTAATTTATAAGTTTAATTATTGATGATATTAAATATATTTATTTTCAATTTTATTTTACAGTTGACCATACACGAGTTATGTTAGAGGGAGTTGATCCAAATGTTCAAGGTTCTGACTACATTAATGCAAATTTTATTAGGGTATAATTTCTAATACTTTGTATTTTATAAAATATATTGAAGTAAAAAATAATATATAAATTTTGAATTAGATCAATAAAACTTTTTTTTATAAATAACTAGAATCACATTTTATTTAATATTTAAGCTTTTTAATTTTTTATCATAAAAGTAGAAAGTATGTATTAAGGCAATATTTATTTTTTATTCTTGGTTTTTTCAACACCCTGGTTACAAAATGCATAGAAAAATAAATAAATTTGACAAGACTTGCATTGATATGAACTTTCTGATTTTGTGCTTGGAAAATTAAAAAGCTTAATTTTTTAATTTTGGATTTCTTTAGCCTGACAATGATAGCAGTTTGGATTCTGAAAGAAAATACTATGTTGCCACTCAGGGAACATTGACTAACACTCTAGGAGATTTTTGGTGGATGGTTTGGCAATTAAATAGTAGAGTAATTGTTATGACTACCAGAGAGGTTGAAAGAGGAAAGGTTAGTTAAATGCTTTGATAACAAATAACATTGAGTTGCAGATAATTTTCATTTTTTTAAAAATACCTATTAATAATAATTATAAAATAAAAAGAGGAATAATTTCATATTGTCTATGATAAAAAGAGATTCTTTAATTAAAAATACTTTTGCTTTTTAGCAAGTAAATCTTCTTCAATTAAAGTTTGAAAATATGCAACAAATTTGAATGATGATTTAAATTAAAATAAACAAATTTTATAGTATTTAAATTTTTTTTTCTTGTACAAAATGTTGCAGAGAATTATAATTGTTGTAGGTAAGGAATGACTTAATTCCATACAGTTACAAATTTTAATATGGAAATGCTGCATTCATTGTTAATCTTAATATAAATGACTTCTGTCAGGAATGATATTTTATTCTTTCTTGGACTTAATAATAACTTTATCTTTTTTCACTTGGCTCATAATTGTCTTAGGCTATGATGGTTATTGTCATTATTGTTATTCCATATTTTACATCATGCTGATGTTCTACATTGAAGAATATCAAAGTGATGTGAAATACAGAACACTTGCAAAAAAGTAAAAGTACTTTTAAATAGAGAATATCTTTGTATTGTGGATAATATGAAATTATTTATTTTGATTCATTCTCTACAAGATAAAGTAAGATAAAATAAGAAAATCAATAACAACAAGAGAATTGTAAAAATCAGTTACTGTAAACATTTTTTATAAAATGATTTAAAATTTAAACAAAACAAAGAGATTACAAATATACTTTTGCAATATATTTCATAATCAAACCCAAACTAACAAAAGCAACTTTAAAAAGAGTAAAAATAAAAAATTTAATTTTTAATAATTTTCTTAATAATATAATTTTCTTGGTTTCACACTAATTTCACTTTGGTTAGTTAAAGTCTCTTAGTTTTTGATGATAATAAGAATCATCAAAACTAGAGAGGAATACTTAGATGATGATCCTTTTTTAGTCAGACATGTTGTTTTAGTATCTTTCTGATCAGTATTGCAAATACTATAAAATATTTAATTTAATATTTTTATGCCATATATTATCCATTTTACTCTTTTCCTGATAGTTTGTTTGGTAAAACATTTTTATTGTTGTCTACTCTATAAATTTTTAAAATCCAGTGTTATTTGCCATCTTGTTATTATAAACTACTGAACATTCTTTATTCATACCATAATTATTTGTGAACTAATTTTCAGTATAAATAAAATGTCCATGACTTCAATTATTTTGTCTGTTCATTGCTGTTGCAAAGTCACATATTTAATTATAGTTTTGGGCTACAAATTGTCATATATATGTAATGATGAATATAGTAAGAACTATTATTTATATTTTTATTTGAAAAAATTAACTATTTTTTCCATATTATAAATAATAAATGATTTATATTTTAGAATAAATGTGCAAAATACTGGCCCGATGTTGATGAAGTAAAGCAAGCTGGAAAAATTACAATAAAAGGCATTGTTGAATCACCTACTGTTGATTATACGTTAAGAGAGTTTGAAGTAACTAAAGAAAATGAGGTAATATTTTATCTAAAGGAAAACGATTTGTTTAAAAAATCATTCTGTATAATATTTTTGTGTATAGTTCAATTAAATTTTTAAAATGTTACATATTTATAGAAATATTTTACAAAGTGAGAGATAAATGTAAGATTAAGCAACATTTTTTATTATCTCTAATGTTTTATGAGTTCTGTAATAAAAAAAATGTTTGGTGTATGATAAAATTTAAAATACATCAAACATTTGTTGTTCATTTTGTATTATATAGTAATTTGTGATTTAAGTTTTTATAATAAATTCAGCAACTTTCTTGAAAAACTTTAAAATACAATTCAAATTTAAGTGTTTTTGATTTTAACTTCTCTTCGTGATGAATAAGTACAGTTTAAAACAATTTAATCATTTTAAACTTTAATCATAAGTTTTTGAAAAACAGTTTTTAAAATATTTTGAACTTGTTTATTTTATTAATTTAAAAAATATTTTATATGAAATCACTTTAAGTTTTTAATTTGACTTTTAGCCGTTATTATGTCTTGATATTTCATTCTAATTTTATTTATTTGATTGATTAAAAAACAAAAACTGTATATTGTAAAATTTATATTATTATAATTTTGGACACTGTTGTTTTTGATTGTTTGTTTTAAAGTAAAATAATAATATATTATTATATCACTACCCACAGAAAAATCCCTTCTTGTAATGTAAACCAAAAATTATCTTTTCAAATTTTCTTAGTTAATATGCACACAAGTTGGAAATTTCAGTATAGGAACTTTTTCAGTTCTTATATTTGCATTGTTTAAAAGTATGAGAGAGAGTTTTTCTTAAAAATTTTCTGACAATTAATGAGATTCAACTGTATTTTACAATATAATCAAATTTATTTAATTATTTCTTTTACAAAAAAATAAAACAAAATATGAAAATAATATATTTAAATATAAGTATGATATTTAATATATGTATTTAATGCAAAAATTTTTTAGATTCAATTGTTTCTTATGGTTTTAACATCATGAAAAGTTTTCAAAAGAGTTATGAAGAGCTATTTATAATAAATATTATATTTATATAAAAATATCATATATATCATCATTAATTTCACCAAATGAAGAATATTAAATAATTTTATATCTTTTTGTACAGCAGAATATTTAGATTAGTAATATAATAAAAAGAATCAACAAGTAAAATTTTATTGATATGCATAATAAATATTTAAAGGGTAAAATTTTAAACCTACAAATAAATTACGTATAAATATGCACTTATAAACATTAAAATTTTTTAATTTTGCAATAGGTCCATCAATTATCTACTGATATTTAACTTTTACTGAAATTTATTGTAAAAATTTGAAAGATACTATTTTTTTTTTTTTTTTTATTAAATAAAAGATCTTGTTTTGTTCTATTTTTGAATAAATTTTATTGATTTATTTTTATATTTAAATTATTTAAAATTTTAATTAAAGAGCTTTTAGATAGCATGGACAATGACTAAGAAAATAGTAAGGTATAACCAGTCAAGAAAAAAGAATATATCCTAAGTTTTCAGAACTATGCCACATCAAAAAATAAAAAACTTCTAATTGCTATTAAGAATAATATATTGAATTATTACATCATGGAAATTCTTTATTAAATAATAGTTTTGTGTTGTTTGTAAATTACATAATGGGTTTATTCTTGCATTATTATTATATTTCATTTGAAGTTTTATACAGTATATATGTTTTTATTTTAGTCAGTATTATTTTGTGTTTATGATAAAATATACTTTGGTTTTTTTCTAAAATTATCGTTATTTCTGTATTAAATTCATTTAAATTTTTATTCTTTAGATCCAATTATGACTATGACTATATATGTAGTTTTTGATTTTATTTTTTTTTTTTATTGGATTAAAAATGTTTTTGATCTTGCAAACATAGCTACTTATCTGTAGATTTAAAAAAATATCTACAAAGAACTTGAGATTTTTTCTTTTTTAATTGAATTATTAAAAAGTCAATAATTTTAAATTTTCTATTTTTTCTAATTCCTGATATGCATGATTGAAAAGATTAATAATATAAGCAAAATATTGTATGGTTTCTTATCAAATATTATTAAAATACTTATTGAATAAATTTAATGTTTATTTGATATAATAAAAATAACAATAAAACATTTATTAAATTAAATAAATTTTAAAAAAAATATTTTAAAATTAATTTGAGAACAATATATTTAAATTATACTTTTATTTAGAAGACTTTTTCAAATAATTTTTTTATGTTATATAATAACAGTGACATTGAGAAATTGGTATTTTATTGAAATAGATAAGATCAGTTATAAAAGTTTAAAGTCAATTTAAAACAAAAGACTAAAATTTCAGTAACCTTTACTAATAAAAATAGTCTTTGTTATATAATGTTGAAATCCTGTATATATAATACATTCAAATATTTTAATTGATTATTATGAATTTATTTTTTGTAATTACTGTAGATGAAAATTTATGAATTCTGTTGTTTATTCTGTAAAATTTGAGGTTCTAAAATGTAGCTTTATTGTTGTTGTTATAAACTTTTATCAAAATTTGTGTATAATTAATAATACTTAAGTGTACTGAAAAATTAAATTAATATTTATAGTCAGAATCAAGGACAATATATCATTATCATTTTACTGCTTGGCCTGATCATGGAGTTCCTTCTGATCCTGGTTGTGTTTTAAATTTTCTTCATGATGTTAACTGTCGACAAGATTCAATTCCTAATGCTGGACCAATTATTGTACATTGCAGGTTATTTTACTTTCTGTTTTTAGTAACTTAAATAAATAAATGACAGGCTTGACTATATTTATTTCAATATTTTTTTCAATTACATAGTGCTGGTATTGGAAGAACTGGAACTTTTATTGTGATAGATATGATGGTTGATAGGATAAAAAAACAAGGTAAAATATACTTTTCTTTATCAAGACCTTATCTTAAAGTTATTTGAAAAAATAATATTAATTTAAAACTTACATTCATTGAATGTTTTTATTTAACTACAGTAGAGCCTCCTATAACACGGTAGATAAGTTCCGTGTTATATGAATTCGTGTTGTACAAGTCATTTAAAAATATGTGAGCCAATCACAGCCCGGCACATGTGCAGTTTAGGGGTTACGGCAGTTTGAAAGGTTTTCTTCCATAAAATTAATCGATTCTAGACTAATTTGACTCAACATTTCCAAATCACATATAACTTTTTGGGAATAATCCATATAAACTATGCTATAAACAAAAAATTGTAGGATTACTTGCTGAGTGTGCACCGTTTGATGACACCATTGCTTAAGCTTGTTTTCATTGCGGAGTGGCTCATTGAACGGCGGGCGCGTGCTTCCTGATCAGCGAATTTTTCGCAGAAAAATAACTTAACTTTGGAGACATCATTAATAAAAATATAATTTTTATGGTCGTTGAATAATAAATGTTTTTTAGTATGTTCAGTGCTCGTTTAAACTGAATGGTTTGTACAATATCCACTATTGGTCCAGATTCGACCAATCCTGTCACGACACGAGTCGGCAATGACGTTTTACCGTGTTATATGAGTCTCTTTTAGCATGTTACATGAACACAATTGCAATTTTTTTGCCGTGTTATACGAATCTGTGTTATATGAACCCATGTTATAGGGGGTCTACTGTATATTTTTATCTTTAAAATTTTTTCAAATTAATATCAATCAAGCACCTTTATTCGTAATAGGTTGTTACCTGTTACAACAGAGTGTTCCAATTAGTAAAAAAAAACAACAGTTAGTTTTAACGTATATTATCACATTATCTCCTGTACAATTTACTTCTTACACAACATTATTAGCATTAATGTATATTTTTAATATTAACTTAATTAAGTTTACATGTAATATTACACAATTACAATCAATTTTGAGCATAATTATATAAATTGTATATAGTTACAATTTTTGCTGTATGAAAAGGAATACATAATTTTTTTCATTGGTGACTTTGTTCAATGCACGGAGGTTATATCTGTCTCACAAGTCTTGGGCCTTTTACATATACAAAACATATGGATTTTGGAACATGTATCTCTGCATCTAAAGTAGTAACAGTTTGATAAATCATAAATATTGTTATTGATTGTTGTTATCTCGTTATTTAATCTTAACTGAATGAAGAACTTTTTTTATGTTAAAGGCTAGGTTTGAAACTGTTGCTGTATGGTTATTCTAAGGTTATAACTGTTGATGTATGGGTATTCTAAGATTAAATTGTACCATTCATGGTTTTTCCAGTTATTAATATCATTAATATCTTGAGACAGAGAAATTTCAGACATTTTGTATCAATTGTACACTGAGTAGTTCGCTCATGTCAATTTTCTCCAAAAAGGGATGTATTGAAAATCCATAGCTGTTGAATATATTTGATATTTGACTTACCCAGTTTTTTCTCTGAGCATCAGTACACATTTTTTAGTATAATAATCTTAGTAGTTTAGCTGATAATATTTCACAATCTCTTATCTTAGAAAATAATTTAATAAGTCTTTTTATAAAAAATGGGCACAGTTTGAATCTGTTTAATTCTAATATAAGAGCATTTCTGGGAGTTTTGTATTCTAATGAGAAAATTTTGCAAATAAATTTATTTTGAATTCCTAGCTTCTGATAATTAGTTAGGCTCCAGATCAGTGAAGCATATCCCATAAAATTCATAATAATTGAGTTAAATAGTTTTATTTTAAACTATAATATTCTTCAATTTAATTTTAGTAAATAATTTCACCATGTTATTAATCAGTGTGTTGGATTTGGTCATGGTCTTTTTGTATTATTTTTCAAACAACAATGTGGGTGTTAAAATAATTCCCAGAAATTTGATCTCTTGAATTATTTTTAATTTTTTGTTGGTGAGATAAAAAGACATGTTTCTTAGAAAGTCTGGTTCCATTTCGAAAGATTATTACAGATTTACTATGGTTGATTTTTAATTTTAGTTTTTCACAATACTTATTCAAAGCATGCTTCTTTCTACATAAAGCAGTGGCTGTCAAGGCAGTAATAACTATATTGTCTGCATAAGATATTGAATGTGTTACTTGCTTCTTGAATATAAAACCATCTTCTCTGTTAAAACAGTCATTAAAATTGAACATATAGAAATTAAACAGATGTGGTGACCAGAGATTACCTTGTAATAGGCCATGGTCAATATCGAAAGCCGGCCATTGAAAATTATCTTGCCTGATCATCACTTAATAATGGCCAAATAATAATCCTATTATTTTTATACGATCATCTTCTGCCTGATATTTAGCCATTTTCTTTTGTAAATTTGAGGTAATCACTGAATCATAAGCTTTTACGATATCTAGAAATAAAGCAAACATCTTATGCCATTACATTAGAAATAGCCAGGACGATTTCATATTTAAAGAATAAAAATTTCTTACTAGACTATACAATAAATGAGTCCATTTCTTGCGTGTGCCCGTTCAACGGACGGCTCACACGCAAGAAATGGACTCATTTATTGTATAGTCTAGTAAGAAATTTTTATTCTTTAAATATGAAATCATCCCGGCTATTTCTAATGTAATAATTTATTTTTAAAGATTATGTAAGCCACCGCTAGAGGAATTTTAACCTTTTTACATTTTTCGGCGGACAGTAGCCTCAAATAAAAGGACAGTTTCGCTGTAGATTTGTTAATACCTCTACGAAAGCATGTGAAGGGACGGATCGAAATGGACTCATTTATTGTATAGTCTAGTAAGAAATTTTTATCTTATGCCATTTTTTACATAGTTGTAATTGAATTATTGCAATCAGGATAAAGAGAGCCATTTGAGTGCCCCCATTTTTAATAAATGTGAATTGTGTATAATTTTTATAATTATTCCTTTCAATCCAATCATTAAACCTTGTCAATAAAAGTGAAGTAAACAATTCACAAAAACCAGACAGTGCTATTGGTCCATAATTATTTGGCCGTTTTCTCTCACCTTTTTTGAATAACATATAAAGAATAACTTTATTCCAATCATTTTGAATCTTACCTAAATTGTATAGATCATTAAATTGTCTAGGTAAATAATTAATGATATTCATTGGTAAACTTTATATTATAAAATTGGGAATGGAATCATAGCCTGGAGCTGTCTTTTCTTTTAATTTTTTAATATTGGTCTACATTGAATACTTCTTCATATGGTTTATTCATTGATTGGATATTATCAATAATAATCATTCTGTTTTTACATAAATAATTGTCTGAAAATTTTTTAAAATATTAGTACCAACTGTCAAATGGAACCAGCAATTTTTTGATAGTTTTTGAAAATGGCCTACAAAAAGGTGTTTTATTTATGGTGTTCCAGAATAATTTGGTATCTTTTAATTTTATTAATGAATCACTTACTTCGGAGAAATATTTTTTCTTTTTTGCTTTTATATAATTTCTGTATATTCTCTTATTTTCTAGATATTTTTGCAGTGATTGTTCTGAGTTTGTTTTTCTAAATTGTTGCAGACTTCTGTTTTTTAATTTTGTAATAGTAACATTTGTTATCATGCCAGCTTTGTTTAAATTTTGGTATCATAATTTTTTTACACCTCTTAAACCGATAGGATTCTAGTAACACCATTAGATTATTATAATTATTTATTGGTTTTTATTCTCTTCCTGTAATAGTATATCATAAGTATTATCTTCAATTTCTCTTAAAAACCTCTGTTTATTAAATTTTTGACCTTTATCCTTAATTACCGTATTTTACAGACTATAAGACGCACTTTTTTCTTCGAAAAATTGCCTCCAAAATTCAGGTGCATCTTATAGTCCGTAAAATACGGTAATTCATGATTTTGTATAGATATCTGAAATTTGTTTTTTTCTTTCTATATTTCCTCTTAATCCCAATTGTATCAGAAAATGATCTGAATCATCTAAGTTTAGTACCGTCATCATTATACACTGATCTAAAACAAATTCAGAGTAAATAATATAGGCTATTATAGATTTACCCATATGTGCTACAAAAGTATATTCGGAAGGGAAATCACTGTTAAACCTACCATTTAAAATGAATAATTCATTTTCTTGAGCAAAGTCCAGTAGGTTTTTCCATCTGTATTAACTGTTTTGTTCTTAGATACTCTCCAATTATTAATGTTGACATTTCTTCCTTTATATTTTGAATCTAACTTCTCTCCAATTCAAGCATTGAAATCTCCTCCTGTTATCCACAAATTGATCAAATTAGACATTGTATGATGATGATTTTTTTTGAATTTCTTGTAAACTTGACTTTTTATCAATTGAAGGGGGAGATATACGAGTAAAATTCCAATTTGCAGATCTCCCCAAATTGACTTAAAAATCTGCCCAGTATTTATTATAGTAAATATAAATTTTTCGGTTATATAATATTGTAATAACTCACCAATTTGTTTTTTGATTAGCAATAAAAGGCTTCCAGATAGTCAACCGAATCATCTTTGTGCCTTGCTAAATAATACTATGTATTCTTGTTCTAGATACTTCTTATCTTCCACTTTCATTTTGGTTATCCATGTCTCTATAAAGCCAATAATTGAATGGATTTTCATATATTCTTTTAAAGAATCTCTATAAAGTTTTTCTTGTAGTCCTTGGATATTCCAAAATCCTATAAATATTTTAATGCTATCATTGCAGTATATTATTTTTGAAAGGGAATTTTCAATTAAATTTGCTATTCTTAGTCTGTTTATCTATATTCCCAACTTTGTTATTGTCTAGCTCAAAATTTTCTGTTTTTTTTTGGTTTTAACATTTTGTTTGTCTATTACTCCTTTCAAACCATTTATTATTAATTCTGAAGTGTTAGTCAGTTCGTTCCTAAAAAAAACCACTTAATTGAACCATTTTATCCAAATTAGCATCATATGTGTATATTTTGTTATCCTTTATATAATAGTCTTCTCCTGTTGTTATTCTATTTCCATTGAATTTTTCTTGTTTGATTATTGCTTGTAATTTTTTTTTCCTCAGCTTACTTAGCTCAACATGCTTATTTGTTAAATGGGATAAATATACATAAATATTTATTAAATTCAAGCTGAAACATAGATAAGAATAATGATTTATAATTGTTTGTTTATGTTTGTAGCTGACAATGTAGCTCCGAGTTGGTATAACTTTTTCCAAGAAAGTTCCCACCCCACAAACCCAAGTTGATGCTTATTGGTTAAAGGATACTCATTTAGCTATAATATACCAATTAGAGCCCAACAGGCATGCTAACTAGGATTTTATTGTCAAATGAACAAAAGAAAAGTCTCCCATAGACTTAACATGGAAAGGAGGAGTTTTGTTAGTAAATTTAAAAATACGGGGTTGTAACAAATATCTTATTCATCGAAACAGACTTAGTCTTTGTAGGTAAAAGCCAATCAGTGCTTAAATCACCACCAACTAGTTACTTACAAAAAAAAATTGACCCTTACACCAACTGGAGTACTGTGCAAACATTTGGTTAATTGAGAGAGTGGTCTAATGAATTCCAACATTTGAAAATTTCTCAAAAGTATCAATACCAAATTTATAATTACAAATTTAAAAGAGTAGATGCCAAATTTAGAAGTTCACCTTATCAAAACATTATATTATTATGTTTGTCTTGAATGAACAGTTATTGAAATTTTCACTTTATCAAATGTTATTAGCATTAAATGTATAGCAAATTGGCAATGTTCCTGAAAATAGTTTGTCTTATTGAGAACTGATTGTATTGTAATTATAATATGATTCAGACATATACTTAATTATTTGATTATATAATTTTAAAAATGATATATTAATATACCAGATTTTATACTTAAGATACTAACAAGTTTGATTTAAATCTTCTGCAGGATTAGATTGTGAATTAGATATCCAAAGAACAATACAAATGGTGCGCTGTCAAAGGTCAGGAATGGTTCAGACTGAAGCTCAGTATAAATTTGTGTATTTAGCAGTACTACATTATATTGACACTGTTTTACAAATAATGCAGGCAGAACAGGTAAATTAAAGAGTTTTGGAATGTTTTATAATCTTAAAGAATATTAATAGTTTTTAATAATAATTTAATATGAGTTAATTAATTATATTAAAGTCAGGAAAACAAACAAAATAATATGAAAATGGTAGGTAGATAAAATTTTACATTTTTTTAAAATAAATTTTTAGCAAAAGGATAACTTTTATGTTCTTAGAGAAAACAGGCAAAAATATTTTTATGCTAACATCCTACTATTAAACTTCAGCTCCATCTTATTTTTAAAGGAAATAAGACAATGCTATGTTGTTTTATATCCTTTGATAATTCTGTTATGTACTAAATTTTATGGATTTGTTTATTTTTCTTTTAGTGTTCAAGTAACAAAATATCTTTATTTATAGTGATATTTTATTCTTGATGTTTTTTTACTGAAATAGTCTTTATTATCTAAAATTTCATATACAGGGTGGGCCAGCGAAAACGAAATGGCAGAGTGTTCGTGTTCGTCCAAGCAAAGCGCTCGGACAGGTCGATTTTACTGTCGAGGGCACATCTTATGCAATAAAGTTTTTTCGATTTTGAATATTAACTAAACAAACAATTTTTTTCGAAATAAATGTTTGTTTAGTTAATACAAAATAAATGAGTTTTTAAAATTTTTTGTCGTCTGTTGTATTCAGAATCGCAAAAACTTTATTGCAAAAGATGTCCCCTCGAGAGTAAAATCGACCTGTCCGAGCGCTGGCCCACCCTGTGTATATATATATATTTTGTAATAATAGTGATTAAATTATCTGTGAACATAAAAAGTTTTACTGGTTTTTTTTAAATTTAAATTTTTTAGAATATTTTTTTAGTGCTACAAAAAAGTACAGTGGGTGATCAGTTAACGAATGAACATAATCCGTTCCAAGACTTTGTTCGCTCTCCGAATTGTTCATTAACCGATTTTTGATTTATCATAGGTTTTTATGGAAATTTGATTAATTCGTTCTGGAGACCCCAAAAAATAAAAAAAATATATACTTTCTTACTATGTTTATTTATATATAATAATAAAAATACATACATACATACATACACAGTCTTGCATTTTTATTAGTCATGTTTTTCCCGTTTGTGGGGATTAAAGAATCTGTCTAATTTCAATTGCTTTTCTCTCTTCTTCAGGATTTTTCAGAAGTAATTAATAGCATTGTAACTGTAGAGATCCCTGAACCTATTAACCTCAACCTGGTTTGGATGCCATTCTAAGACTGTTGTTCTGACATCCTCCCACTTCTTCAAAAGATGTTTAATAGCAGATATCAGCATTAATCCTCTTTTTTCAGAAGAAAATATATCTTGCCAAGTTTCTTGGTGTTATTCTGTCAACAGATCAGTTTCAGGTTCCATTATGAGCTCTTCAATGTTCTTTATTTCTTAGATATGATTTCCGTTACTCCTTTAGCTGCTTGAGTCTTCTTGATTATGCTGTACCTTGCTTAGATAAGATGGAACTGTAGCCTACTGTAGACCTGTTCAAGCCATACTGCCCAGCAACATCAGCCATCTTCTGCCCACCCACTCTCTACCTTTACTATTATACTCTTTTTTGAAAATTAAAACTGACACAAAACTTAATGAGTGCCCACCTGACAGTCTCATGAATAATATAAAAGAATTGTTTCTGTCAGAAAAATAAAGGCTGGAATTACAAGGGAGAGTTTCAAAGTTCGGAATACTATCTGATCAGTATATACCGGGTTGAGTGTCGATGTCAACATTTCCCGCGCTCCAAAAAGTTTCGAATTGTTGCCTGGAGACAAGGGAAGACCAATCGATACTCATTATTTTACATCATTTCTTCTTGTGTTTGTTCTGTGAGGTGTTCATGTTTGTTATCCGAACATGTGTTTCTTGTTCAAACATAAAAATCTTTTGCAAAATTGTTTATTATCCGATTTTTGTTAACCAATTACCCAGTGTATTAAAATAAAATGCCAATCAAAAATATTTGATTACATGATGATTTGAAATATTTAAAAAATATTTTTTAATGAATGTTTTTGTTAAATGTTAATAAGGATTTTGCAGTTATTTCCATTAATAAATGATGATAGAATAAGTTATTATTAAAAAATTAACTTGTTTATTTTAGGAATAAGCAGATAATTTTTTAAAATTTGGCTATTTTTTGTTCTACAAAATAAATTTTAATATGAAAATAAATAAAATAATAGTATAAAGTATTTTACATACAATTTTATTTAAAAAAGCTTTATAATATGAAGGCTTAAAGATATAAACTAGTAGTTCTCAACATATGTTCTGCAGAACACAGGTATTCTGTAAATTAGCCCCAAGTTTTCCACAAAAAATTTTTTTAAAGTTTTCATTGCAAATTTATTCCAATGTATAACAATTTATTCATAGATGATTCCATTTTTACTATTTTATTTAATATAATAAAGTTTAAGTTATTGTTTTATTCTTTCATGAGAGTAGTAAGCATGGAATTGCTTATCAGTTTTTGAATATATTGATGCTAATGCTCCTCATAATAAAAAGTATATGAATGGTGTTCTCTTGCTTCAGAAAGATTGAGAATGACTGATATAAACTATTAGATATATTTATTTTAAATAATCTTAGATAATTCTTTCAGAAATAGTGAATTAATCAGGAAAGAAAAAGCAATATTATTCCTTCCAAGTCACTAAAAAATAAATGTTTATACATTCTTTTTAAATCTAAAACATAATTTTTGTATGAACATGTTATTTATTTCTATTTAAATTGGTTAATAGAAACAAAAGTGTTTTAAACATATTTTTGTGATTTAATATTTTCAATTCTAAATGTTAATTTTTATCATGTTTCATTAAAACATTTAAAAACCTAAAGAAGTTTTTACAATTGTAAAATTTCTTTTAAGTAAAAATTCTATATTTGTTTTTATTTATTTCCAAGTTGTTATGAAATTCATTTTTTATTTAAATTTCATATTGACAAATCAGAATACTTTTTATTTATTTAGAAAAGCCTGCAGTTAGGAAGAGAATATACTAATATAATGTATACTTATGAAGTTGCTGGCTTAGCAGATTTAGTAAAAACCCCTCGATCTGCTTCTTCTCTTAGCATCACTTCTTCAACTGCACAATTACTTCAGAATGCTGACAATCAGAAACCTCCTCTTCCACCAAAAACTATTAATGAATCACTAACTAGGTAAAAAGAAATTTATCTCTTCAATAATGTATCTTGTGGTAAAATAATTAATATCTTATTTAATTATAAATTTTTAGCATTACATCTCCCAAAGATTCTCTGTGGGAAAAATATGAAAATTTGGTTGTGAATGAAAAATCATCCAGTAACCCATCACAACTTTCACATAAATCATGACAACCACTGATATGCAGGTAAAATCATAAATTGAAATTTATTTAAATGGAATTCTTAATAGTGCTTTCTGTTTTTGTGTATATTTAATATAGGCTAGAACATTTGTGCTCTGCTAAATAGTTATTATACAACTAGCAAGACTGTCATCTAAGATGTAGATGTTTATTGCTTACATATTGTGGAAGCTTCTTATAAATCTACTAATAATGATTGGACAGTCAGTTTGGTCAGTTCTGTACAGAAAATATACTTTTATGCATCTTGTATACATACATATATACATACATACATATATATATATATATATAAGAGTTCCATTTGTTAGTTTTGATTTTTAATAAGTTTAGAATCTATTTTGTAAATTGAGTATATTTTTAAAATACTGTATTATAACAAAATAAAATTTGTTTTAAAAAATAGATATAATTTAAAAACATTTGTAAATTGAAGAGGGATAAATTATTAGAATGAAAGAGGATGATTATGATCATATTTGATTTCTTGTATTTACAATTATTTTTAACTGTTGTGATTTTTTTTTTAAATTGTTAAACTGTTTTTTGATCCTGTTAAAATAATATTGAATTAATAAACTGATTAATAAATTATTAATTTGGATGTATTAAAAAAAAACTATTTTAATAAAATTATCTGGACCATTTCTCAATAACTATCAAATAAAATTGTCCAGAATAAAAAATATTGTGATAATTTTACTCATAGAAATATACTAAAAGAAACAATGTTGTATTTGTTTATTCCTGCATTTCAAATTGGGAACATTTTTTTTAATGTATGTATTTAATATTTGATTTTTGATAAATATGAAAAAAATGGACTATAATTTGCCCAAGAAAAAAATGTAAAATAAATTTATAATATTCAATATTATTTGAATATTATATGTAAAGATTTCAAGAAACAAGCTGTGAAATTTTAAAAATTCTCAAAAGTTAATTGTGTGTTTATTTTTGCTATCTGAAAGCAATTCTTGTAGTAATTATTATATATTGTTTGATAGATAAGTATTTTTTATTAATTTCATATTATAAATCAATTTATGAACTATGTATAACAAAGCCATCAAAAAAGATATCAAAAGTTTTAGTTTAAAATACTGATTATACCTGTGATATGATGCTGAGCATATATATATATGCTAGCTTTTTATATTTTTAAAATTATTTTTTAGAAATCAGAATATAAATCAGTTATATTGAATTATAATAAATATTAGTTTTACAATTTTGAAACAGAGTTTGCATTTTATGATTATTTTGATATTGAGAGTTATTATTTATTCATTTTATTCTGAAAAATGGGTGTTTGAATTATATTTGGTCAAATGTTAATGGTGTATCATAAAAAAAAAGAAAGTATTTATCTGTTTGGATATTGTTATAAAGTTAAATCTGGATGGTTATAGAAAGTGTGTTTATTCCTAAGAATAAACACACTTTCATTGCAAAGAATAATTTTTGAAAAATGCCAAATTTACAAAAGTTATTATTTAAATTAAATCTGGCCAATGGAAACAAAATTGTTTTATTCAGAAGTTAATGTTAGAATGCATACTCTGTATATTATTATTTATGCTAATCCTAAAATTATTTTCTTATAGATTACAATCAAAAATAGGATTGTATTATGTATCTAACAAACTGAGATATGTTATTTGATACTAAAAATATAAGCATAGATATATACTTACAAGCATTACATATATATATATATATACATCTTAGATATTATGATTTAATAGTACAATTGTAAATATTTTTTAAAGTTAGAATTTAACAATGTTTCTTTTCTATTAGGAAAATTTATATTTGTTGTCAAAATGTGTTATATATGTTGTTTATCAGAGATGTGATCATTTCCTTCAAAATATTTTAAATTATAGCATTAACAATAAGATAAGATCACAATTTAATTAATTAGGAAAGATCTGTTGATCCATAAAAGAAATTTTTTTTTGTAGTTTAAATAAACTGTTTTGAAAAATTAATAATAATAATTTTTGAATTGTTTAGATAATAAATTTATTTACAGCTTTTCTTCTGTATGAAATATTCAGCTTAATTACACAGAAACTTGATGCACACACAACATAACTTTATTTCATGAAAGAGACTCATATTTTGTAACTCGAAATATGCATATTAATAATTTACAATTTGATAGACAAATACTTTGATAGAATACTTTGATTCAAAATAAGTTTTTAGTATTCTATATGTTTTAATTTAAATAAAAGATTTATGAAATTTATAAATTTTTCAGGGCTAAAAGAAATAAAAATATATTAATTATAATATAATGAAATAATGTGTAAAAATATTTTTGTTATAAAACAAAATTGTTTTGAGGAATAAGTTGTCTGTAGAATATTTTTCATTATGACGAAAGAACTATGGCAGATAATATTTGCAAATTTTGTTGTTATATAATACAAAAAAAATAAACAATTTCAATACAGCTTCTAAAATTAAATTGAATTAGTTTAAATTGATTTGTTGTTCTTCAATATAAAATAAAATAATAATCTGCAATCAACTTCAATTGAGTTTTTGTTTCATATAATTTTAATAAAATGACAAATATTGTTAAATTTTTATGATGATTTGCCTTTGTTGTATTTTCCATTGAACAAATATACATGCTTAAATCAAAATTTTATGTAGTTTTGTGCATTTACTTTAAAATTAAAATTTAAAAATTGTAAAAATATATTATTATTATCTATTAAAATGATATTTAGATAAACTTCAAAATTCTAGATTTTCAGTATCAAAAATAATAATGATGGTTATGTTATATAATTCAGAGTTTTTATTCATATCTTGCAATGCTTTTTACTATTTAATTTATCCCATTATGAATGAATTTAAATTATAAAAAGTTAGTTAAATAGAATAACTCTACATAGATATGCTCTAATTATTTAATAAATATTAGGTAATAATTGAAAATAATATCAAAATTGATTTATTGATTGATCATTAGATAGATATGTATATCAAAAGAAATTGTATATGAGTATCAAAATTATGTGTGTGCATATTTGATTGCATTAAAATTTTTGGATTAATCAGATATCTGATTAAAGTTAACTCCAAAAATTTAAGTAAATGATATATGATTTTAATTTAAAAATAAAGTTTTGTATGAAACAAGCAGAAACTATTAAATAATAATTAGATCAATTATTAAATATTTTAAGTTGAATTTTTGTTATTTAAAAAAATTATTATTAAACACTATTTTTAAATTTGTATCTTCAATAAATTTCCTTATGAAAGATTTTAGGGGAAAATGTGTTGCCAGATGATATAATAGATGTTTATATGAGTGCAGAAAAGGTAACAGTTAAATAAAAGTCATTTTTCAGTTGATTCTGTGTATTAATCATAATTTAAGTTTATCAGCTTGTTTTAAAAACAACATTAAAAAATTCTTACGTTATTGCATTGATAAACTGGTAAAAGTAATGTGACACAACTATAATAAATGAATTTATTTTGAGAGAACTTGGAGGGTAACTGTAGTCTTTTTATTTTAGGTAATATCTCTGGAGTTTATATGAAGTCTGTCAGGCTCAAAGGCATTCAAATAATTTCCAAGCTTTTCAATAAATTATATATTTATTCATCTATTTTAATGACAAATAAAGCTGTATATTTTTTTTTACTCAAAAGGTTCAGTATTCTATCAACAGAAATCTTTATATTGAAAATAATCATAATCTCAATAAACAAAAAAATAGCCTAATTCCTTGTCATTCAGTCAAATTATTATTATTTATTTTTTGTGACTATAAAATTAGCAAAACTGCATTCTGATATAAAAAGATTAAAATATATGTTTTAAATCATTAAAACAATGAGAATTAATTTAATATATTTGTAAAATAAAAAAAATTGCTTTTATTGGCCATGTTTTTCAACATGGGAATGGTTGAGAGTGGAGTTACCTGTACCCTCCTCATTCATTCCACATCACTACAGTGCATTTACACACACATCCATTCATGATTAAATTCTACATTTGGTTGTTTATCAAATTTTGGAATTGGAAGGATTGTGGGTGGTGGGTAAAATTCCTTAAGACATCATTAGAATACATTATCTTATTTAGAAGTGGATGAAATTTGAGGACATGATACAAAGCAGTTAAATAAAAGCAATTAAAAATTTTAATTGCTTTTTAATTACAGACTAATAAGCTGTGATCAAAATATATTTTAATAAAAGTAATATTTTAAAAATCTTAGGTCCTCTATTTAGTCATTTGAATGCCTGTAGACCTGGTGAAATTAATAATAATTCTTAGGAGATATTACTTAACATAAAACTATGGATTTATATTGCAAATAGTGAGATTATATATAAAATCTTAAAAAAATATTCAATACCCAAAAATACTGTTCAAATATGTCACAATTATGCATTTAATATGTAACTTAAAATATTACTAAGTTACATATGAAAAATATTTGTAGTATGCTACAGAAGATATATTTTTTTAAAATTTGTTTTTGCTGGAAGTAAGAGTATGCTTTCAGATTCACTTAATAAATTAGAATTTATTTTTTAATGCTATATTAACAATAGAAAAAAATTAATTTTTATGTATTCATATTTTGTATTTTCTATTAATATTTGGAATGTTGTCAAATGATAATGATAGTAATAATAAAGAGTCTCTTTGTGAAATAGTTGTTGATTATTAAACTGTTTGTTATTGATTCTAAGATTAGTTTCAAAATCTGAATACAGTTATATATTTTAATGACAATTTTCAAAAACTTTTGTTGACTTTATACTAATCATTTTATTCTACAAGTTATGATTTACAGACATTATACGATTGGAAGGTATTAGTAAAAGTAACTAATAACATTACAATAAGAGCTCCAGTGGCAGAACCAATTTGGCTTATGCCTCCACACCACAACATGGCAAAATGACTTCCTTCTTGACGTAAGATAGATGTGGAACATGCTTTAACATAAGAGAGTAAACTGACAAAACATATCCAAGATAAAATCTAAACAAAAAATGAAATTGTTAGAAAGAAATGTACATTAAAATTAAAAAATTTAAGAACATATACTAACTATTAAAATTACTCCAGCCGTTGTGTGTATTAGAGGAGGTGATGGGCTTGTCACTGCTGCTGTCATTATATAAATAGACCAACCTGTACCAATTACCATTTGCAAGCTGAGGAGTGACAGTGACTTTGTGGGAAAGAACATAGCCACAAAACATGCTAAAGGATTAGAAATGCTCGAGAGAGTCACTGATAAATGGTAAGCCACATTTCCATAAGGTAAGCATGAATATGTCTGAAAAATTTCATATATTTTGCATTTATTGAATTCTTATTTTTGCTTAGAGGAATTCTTATTTTTCTGCTTACCTGTATTGCTGGTAGAATTCCATTTGTCAGAGCACAACAAAATACTTGAAATGCTAAAAGTATCACAAAGCGTCTTTTATTTAATACACGAGACTTTACAAGTGATACTCTTGTTTGAGTTTCAGATGAAGTACTTTGTTCAGATGACTGACTGTTGAAATTCTCATCACAGTTTTTCTTGAAAATAATTGATTCAATTGTGGTTGACATCACTTTTTCTTCTTTAATTTGAGGTAGAAGATGAAGGAAGATAAAAGATAATCCACTCATTATCATCAAGAAAGTTAAAATTCCAAAAAAAGTTTCAGCAGAAAACAAAGGTGGATCAGAATATTGTATCCATTTTGTTGTGTTTGTATTATTGACTAATTTGCATTTTGCATTTCCTCCTACACCTTGGATTAATGCCACTATTCCTGGTAAAAGACCACTCATACCTTCACCAATTAAGTAAGATAAAAGATATTTTTCTTTATAGTGTGCCATAAAAGGTAGATATAGAACAGAAGAAGTACAATCCACAAATGCCAAAAGAAATGCCAATGAGAGAAGTGCAGTACTATGGAGTTTTCCAAAAACAACAGATGTTTTTGACCAAAGAAAAGTAAGCAGGAAACACGAAGTGATTCCAATTAATAATGTAAAATAAATCACTGGTATTTCCAATTTCTGTCGGAAAAAGTTGTGTGTAAATAATTTGTGATACTTCTGTAGTAAATAAAGATACTTACTCTGGAAGACCATTTTCTACATGCCAAAGTATAAATTATTGGTCCTAAATTAGCTATCTGGGTGATGACTACAATGTAAGAGGCTAGTGACCATCCTTCGGGCAATACTTGGATCAGAACAGGTAATTCTACCCATAAACCATTAATTTCCATCCAAGAACTGAGTCCAAAAAAGACTGCTAGGATATCTATGAGTAGTATTCTTCCACCAAACTCAGTCATGCTGGAAATTGAAAGGCTAGAAAGAGAACGACAATTTCACAAATTAATTTCATAATATAGTCTATTGCTTAATTACGAAAATAAATTAATATAGAATAATTTATATTTTCTGCTCTGTACATGTAGTTTTAAGATTTATGTTTAGTTGTGTAGTTTTAAAGAAAACAAATTTCAAATGTGATGACAAATAAGCTCACCTTCCATATTTAATGCCAGCCATTGCTGTTTAAATTGTAATTGATTTTAGTCTGTAAGTTCATTGAACTTTGGAAAGTAGATAAAAATTGAAATTTTAATATTAATCATACTTGTGATAATCAGTTCAATCGATATTTTCGCTAACACTTCCGCGAATTATAATAGGAAATCAAAACAAGTTTTCAAAATCAAGTTTATACTCTGCACAACAGTGAGCCTCGTTATAAGAATTTTTGAAACAGGAATGTCTTTATTATATATGTACAATGATGATTCAAAGTATGATCTTTTGGACTTGTTTATTATCAGCTTTATCTTTTTAATTGTCATTAGATAAATAGTTACATAACTTTTTTTGGACATACAAAAATTATACACAACTGATAAAATTTTTGATTTAATTTGATATAGTAAAATTTCATGTTGCCATGAAATCTTATGAAGATATGACGATAAACTGTGCATGTTTTATTTAGTTTAAAGTAAAATCTGTAAATTCTCTCTAAAATGGCTCTTCAAGTTCCGATATACTATGAGAGACGATTGGATGTACTGTACGAGCGATTGAGATAGGAGTCTTTGCTCTGGGGGATCCGGAATCGAACTCTGACGGATCGAAAAACCTAGGAATTTTTTTTGGGGTGGTCCGTCTCTCATTACCCGTCCGCCCCATTTGGGCCTGGTCGAACCCATAGTTGGCTTGCTAAAAAAATCCTCTTATTGCTCACAGGGCGGCGAGATTTTTTTAAAATATGGACGCATTGGCTAGCAAAGCGGCTTTAATACAGCTGGATAAGCAAACCAACGGCAGTCAATTTCATTTGAAACGAGTTGTTGGATTATTGAAATTTTGGTAAACTTGCACGCAGCAGATATTAGATAGGTAGCTTAGATTAAATAGTATTTTTCCATTAAAAACGAAATATTGTCAATAACTGTTCTTATCCTTCCGATGCTAAATCATTTCGTTTTGGCACGGCAAGCAGAAGTCAATTAATGCCTATAACTTTCGCTGTATTAAAATAAAATCTCAGTTTATTCAAGATAAATACTGATCAGGTATTAATGGACTCTGTACAATTTTATCATTCGATTTATTTAGTGAGAGTTAAACAATTAAAATCAATTATCACTGATAAGAGGTGTTTCAAAACTTAATAACAACAAACTGCGATAAAATATTGAAATTCCTGTATATCAGTGATATTTAATGTCATTTTTCAAATATTCATGTTTACTTTTCCGAAAAACGTGTTTACACAAAACTTGAAAAAAAAAATTCTCGATACGCAAGACAAGAAAACTGTGTTGCCGTGTAAACTTATCCTTCCCGTTTGTTGTTTAGTGGTGATCGTGCGAGTACGTGTATATATTTTTAACTACAGGAATTTGTATAATTGCAAATACTGAAGTTCATTATTAAGTAAGTCATGTTTGCAATGAGATGCTCAATCTTATTTCCTAACGGCCTAACAATGGCCGAGTGGATATAACCACTCCAGCATTGGTCGTGGGTTTCCCAGTCCTCCCGGGAGGCATTCCCCCTCGGCAGATCGTCCAAGTGGTGAACCCTTAAGCCGGCTCATACTTCGCGAGAATGGAAAGAGACGAGAACGTGTGTTCAGTTATTTTCTCACAAGCGTTCGTACTTCAAAAGAATGAAAGAAACGCGCATGCGTTTTCGATGTCTGCAGTTTAAAATAGGGCGCCTCTCGGGTACTGTTTCAAAGCACGCTTTTGGTTGTAATTAGTCGTAAAAATGTTTTTAAAAAAACGAGAGTATATGCGTTTAATTCGAGAAGAGAACAGAATATTATCTTTAAGACCATCTTCCTTAATTTCTTTTAAGTTATTTTCGACATTTTAGGTAAGTTTATACCGTATGTATGTATATATATATATATATATATATATATATATATATATTACAGATTTGATTAACTTAAGGTTATATAAATGATGACTTACGAAGATAATCCCATTCTAGTTCTAATCATTTTAATTTTATCTCACTCAAGTGTTGAAGGACAAAGTTTTGGGTTACTAATAGAGAAAAATAGAACCACAATCTACAGATAAATAGTTGTATTCAGACTAAACGGAAGTAAATAAACCTATCAACTATCGGTCAAGGTTAACCTACTGCTTCTGGAAGACCAGGATCGAATCCGGACGGATCTAAAAATCCCCAGAAATTTTTCGGGGTGGTCGGGCTCCGTTTCTCGCCACCCGGCCGCCCCATTGTGGGTCTGGCCGAACCCATAAAGGGCTTGCTAAAAGAGGCCCTCTTAGTGCCCACAAGGCGAAAAAAGTTTTTAAAAAAAAATCAACTTTTCGCGCTAACCAAAAGAGAACGGAGATATATCACTAGTAATGCGTGAATGTGTCATAATTAAGCAAGTGGAAACTACAGTAAAGTTTTCACTTGCGGAAAATTTGAGACAGGAAACAAAGAAAACTTCCGTTTTCTGAAAATGTAGAATATCCCTTTATGGAAAACAGAAATTCAAATTACTTATACTTTTTTCAACTCCGCTCTGTGGGCAGTATGAGAATCTAGTAATCCCATTATGGGTACGGCCAGGACACAATCGGACGGCCGAATGATGAGAGACGGGAGCCCCAATATATCTAGATTGCCCACTAGCGAAAAACCCAGGGGTTTTCCATCACGTTCCTGGGTCCTCACAGCGATAGGCTGATACCTTAACTGCTCGAAATCTGCCCGTCATGGAACGTGCATTTTGTGACGGACATTTGGTAATATGATCGTAGCTAATTATTCAATGAATCATTTTTTTACTAGCGAAAATATATGTCATTGATGAATACTTGCGTGAGAAAGGATTTACAGTGTGTAGATATCGCATAAAGTGATATCAACATTGAAAAATGTAGTCATTTCAATGTGGGTTCGCGCCTCGCCGACGGGCTGGTCACGTGGGGTTTTCTTCACGTTTGTAAATAAGAGGCAGTTTCCCACAAAGTCCTTCCGGGAGACATTCTCTCAACAGATCGTCCGCGAGTTGCGTTGCCATATACAAACAAACTCAGTTTTCTGTCTACAGTTTGACATTATCTATAAAAATTAAACAGTAACAACTATATTTTAATGGTTCAATTATTCTATTTAATATCTTAAAACTTACGTGACGAACCGCTGCATTTAGATACTGCTTATTACATGGGTATTTATGCATTTTGGTACTGATACATTTGGACGCGACTATAATTCATTCTCGTTATTCTTGTTTACCTATTACGTATGTTTTGGTTCGTTTCTCGAAGCTTGTATATTTCGATACTCATATCTTTGATATCAAATTAACCGCTCGGCCTTCGATTTATAGGGAGGAGAACCCCCAAATTTTCTCTGCATCCGGGGGAAAATCCTCAGTTCCTCTCTCGACGGCCCGATGATAATGCATAGTTCAACTATTAGGTATCTTTTCAAAAATTATTATTAATTAAGCATTATATTAGCGTGTTCGGGGAGAAATAAAACTGTGTGTTTTCGAAGAAGAAGCCATACTATATGTAAATCATTTAATGACGCATCGACTTCGCCAAACAAGTATATTGCCTTGAAAGAAATTTTTTTAATTTTTTAAACTAAGGGATGACTTAATGAATTTGTATAGTAAAAATAAAATACACTGTTATAAAATACGCAAGTCAGTATTGATACAATAGCGTACAATATATAAAAGAATTAGTCGTTAACTTGTCAAAGAAAGTTCTATAATTAAACGCTTTATCGTTTTACTAATATTAAAACAATAACATTTTCAGATAATGGCATTTATTATATCTGGACTCGAGGTTAAACTCTGAATTCAAAGTAAAAGCTTCTTTATTTGGTGCTCTGTCATCCTCTGGACTCTTTTTTGAATATAATCGTGAAAATGTACAATATGAATACAATAGATAATATATGAATAATAGATTCTGTGAATATAATAGATTAAATATAAATATACCAAGATACAAACAAGACAGCAAACGATATCAAACAACGTATAAAGTGATATTCAAATACTATAATAATTTTCCATTGTATTCGTGTAATACTTTTAAAAATATTTTATCTATATCAGTTTTGTCAAATATGTTTTATCCTTATCTATATCATCTGGCAATATATAATTAATTCTGGTATACGAAAATACAAAGAGCAAACAGAAGTAATATTGTTACACTTTTCAGAATTTTATCAGGCTGTTAATGTGAAATTTAGACATTTTGAGAAAAACTTTATTGACAACTCAACAACGATTATAATTCAGCCTGGTAGATAATCGCCATTCATATCAATCACATCTCGCCATCTTTGCTGCAATAAAATGACAGGCTTTTCTTTGAAGAAAGTCTCGAGTATCAGGTATTGTCATTGAACTGTATGTGAGATATGCAGAGAGTCAGGGGGTATCCTCGCTGACCACTTACACTGCACGGGTTGGCAAAACCCGATCTCGTTGTCGTTTCGGATGGCTAGGAGGGCAAGAAAAAAGTGAGTGGGGAGGTGCGTCGGTAAGTCGACAGGCGTCTTGGATTGACAGGAGACAGGTTCACAAATAAAACATTTATTGTATACCTAGAACAACATATAAGGCGATTACAAACTATTCTACGATAGACTGAGATTAAATGCGGTTAACATACGCTTGAATGCAACTATATGCATATGCAAGTTTACAGATTCTAAGACGGCTATGCGTTAAGCCTATTGCCGGTGCGGGAGAGAGAGTTTACAAAGATCCTAACAAAATACCTCTTGGGGTGAGATTGGACGATATCTCGAAGTGTGGCGGTCGCCGAAGATATGGAAGAGTCGCTGAAGGTCTTCTCCGACGGGATTCCGGTCTTAGACATGGAGAATGATAGACACAAATATAGAAACAACTTCCTATGCGAGCACGCAAAGTTTCGGTTGCACGAGCTTTTATAGAGTTAGTGTGGGAAGCGGTCGGTTGTTGACGATGACTTGCGAATTCCTGACAGCAAAGTGTCAACTTTCCCACCTAACTGTTGTTAGTTGCGCGAGGAATTGTTTCTCTCGGGGATTGTTTACAACAAGTTTGAACAAAAACAAAAAAAAATTAAAGTTTTCTTTCATTTACACAGATTTTCCCGCTAAAATCCGCGGTCTCACATGTATATGGGCAATATAGTTCTACAGGGCACAAAAAAGCAGTCATGATGATTTCACGTACGAATGAAATGGAGTTATCAAATTGTAGTCCTTATGTTATAAAGTTAGTTAACTAAGTACTGAAACACATCTTCGTTCCTTAGAAGATGGTTTAACGCACAGGGCCGAGAAGTGTATCTTCTGGCTTTGTCGAAGATACACTGTTGATTTGGAACACAAGGCAAGATATTAGTTCAACTATATTGAATACGTTCTTGAGGTAAACTGATCGAAAGCAGTTCAAGTAAACCAGTAGGTTCGGCCAATCACAATATCGAGATTTTGAATAAAAAAGTAACATCCGAATAAAAAAAAATATATATAGCCTATATATACTCGTAATATACATGTACTACGTATGTGTCACAAAAGATTGTAGTAATATTATAATAATATTTTAGAATTCTTTAAACCTTTTCTTTTGCTTGAAACGAAATGAAGCGAAAGAAATTATTTAGAGAATGATATCAGCGGTTATTGAAAATGTTATGTTTATATATTTAATGTTGACCAATCAAATGGTGAATGTGTCATCTGTGTGAAACAGAATGTAAAATTGATGGCTACTTTCTCTCTCTTACAGATTCTTAGTGAGCTTTTAAACATTTCCATACGGACTCGGTCATACACACAATGAGACGTCCGGGTAGTTATTGAGACCGGAGAATGTAAACGAAACTTCCTGTGAAAGATTCTCAAGGATACGATCCAGATTCTAATTCGAATCCCTCACAGTATATGCTTTGGTCGTTTTGGTAATCTGGCAGCCAATAATGGCATGCTGTTCCAATGTTGGTACAGTACATTGTATACTGATAGATAAGTCTGTACGCCTTAAACTCTTATCCAACGAAATTAAAAATAATAAACGATTATTATGGTTGATTTCGCAATATTACACACCTTAGTTTAGTACATCGATATTAAGTGCTCTTACTCCTCTTTTTTACTCTCCTTTCCGTGGACGCTAAGAGGACCTTTATTCCATTGCCATCGCAGGAGACAGACAACTGATCGAGCGGTTAAGGTGACAGCCCACTGTTCTGGGAGACGCGGGATCAAATCCGGACAGGTCGAAAAACATCAGGAATTTTTCGGTACAGAATATGGCGGGTCCTGTTTTTAACCACCCAGCCGCCTCATTGTCGGCCTGGCCGGAAAGAGTTAAAAAAAAAATACCATAGGGGGATCGGCCAGGCCATCGATGGGAGCGTCTAAGTGGTGAAGGACGGGTCAAACATATCCGGGACAGATCGCCCATAAAAAATTCTTGGGATTTGATCTTGGTTCCCCAGAGCGGTAAGATGACACCTTAACATCCTCGTCTACTTGGCTGTCCAAAAACAAACAAACAAGAATACTCAAACAATGAAGACTGTGTCCCTGTCTAAATTTAATAGCCACGCTAATTTTTATAGAAATCAATGATGATGTCGAATTCGTTGCAATTATTGTTTCATTTCTAGTTTCTATACACATACTTTCACACATACATACATAGCTCATACGTCACTCTACGTCATACCATCAGCATCATGTAACGTCACTCTACGTCATACCCTTTGTCGATTCTCAGATCCAAAAAGTAGGATTTTTGGGCGATGATCGGAGACGCGTTCGGAATGAAATATTTTGGTTACAAGCTGCAGTTTCGAGCCAAAAAGTTTTCGGTTGATTATCATACATATGAGAACATCATAGTCAATTTAATGAAATGACTATGATGTTCTCATGTGCAACTTTTAGACGAATTAACTAAAAACATTTTATATTTCGTTTATTAGTTGATGCATTGCCAATAAAAACACCCAAGAGGTTGTACACGAAACTATATGCAACATAATCGCCATCGCTAATTTTCATCAATTTGAAAACAAACTACCAAGCGATAATTCATAATGGGGTCGACGAAATGTTCATTGGTTCATTAGAAGTAATATCACAAGAGGAAAACATCACTTTGCTTCAATATCGACTAGTTTGCGCCGGGCTTAAGGGCATAGTTTCGAGTTCAGACGAAATTCGGAAATTTTTCACGAGTTGGGTGATAGCCCACGGGGATGTGAGTATCAGATTCTCACCACTCGGTTGACCGAAGCATAATAAACACGAAATAAAGGCCGTCTTAGGCCAGGAACACACATACATAAAAATTCTGGCAGAATAGGAAACATCACTGCCACTAACAGTGCTATTTTTATTAATTTTTTCCTCTCATATATCTTTTTTTTTTTTTAACTCTTTCCGCCCTGTGGGCACTAAGAGGCCTCTTTTAGAAGGCCCATTATGGGTTCGGCCAGGCCCACAATGGGGCGACCGGGTGGTGAGGGACGGGGCCCGACATATCCGAACGGACCACCCCCCGAAAAATTCCTGAGGATTATTCGACCCGTTCGGATTCGATCCCGGGTCCCTCAGAGCGGTAGGCAGCCACCTTGACCGCTCGGCCATCCGGCCGTCCCTCTCATATATCTATCCCTTTATACCTTCCATTTTTTCTCCGCTTCCTCTGCTATAATATAGAAAATTTAAATTAATACACTTGTATTCCGAATTCAAATAAAGAACTTGTGATCTAAACACTAGGCCTATATATCGATTCTACTAGACCTACCTGTTATTTAAAATTTTACACCTATAGCCATCCGCAAACGTTGTTTAAATGCAGTGTCTTTATACGTGACACTGATGTGATCCAACGGATTCGATAAACCCCTCTATTTCATTTATTTTTTTTTTTTTATTTTTTTTTTTTTTTCGAGACCGTCGCAATTATAAGGTTAACCCTCATTGCTACCATTGTTAGAATAAAAACCACGTGTCGACTTTGACGTCACAGAAAAGACTTTTCTTTATTGGAGGAATTTTGGCGTAAAAATTTTACGGCATAAAAAGTAGAGACACGCTCTACTCTTTTTTTTCAGTTCTGTTTCAGCCAAAATTTCAGAAAAATTTTTACGCTTTCTGTTTTATGCTAGATTTTACGCCGAATTTTACGCATGTGTGTTCCTGGCCTTAGTGCCTACGAGAGAAAAAGGTGCAAAAATAAACGTAAAATTTTCACATAATTCTAATGAATACATTTATATCTCTAAAACTAAATTAAATTTCATTCTTATGAGCACTTAAATAGCCTATATAGCCTATACGTACAAATAAATCGAAACTTACAAATATGAAAACACATCGATGTGATGAGCGGAAATGATCTAATTCAAAACAATTGCATTAAACTAGCGGTAGTATTCAAGTATTTTCGAATAAAAATTCATAACTCGGTTTGTACGAGTACTTTCGGATTACGAATTCCTTAACGTCTCGTATTTAGTAATAACGGATTACAAAATTTTCGATGGAAATTTGAAAATCCAATTCGTGGAACGCATACCTAATTTAATATTTATGCGATTTGTGTGCTGACGTAATCGAGAAATTATTGTCGCTTTTAACCCGGTGCTACACATTCGTTATTTATGAAGTGAAATGTTTGCCTGTAGATGTACTACTTGCAAATTGTTTGTCAAGTAACGAGCTCATGTGTACACACATGCGCCTGTTCATTTAATGTCTGAATCTCGGTTCTGAACACAGCTAGGACATATTTGTTTACTTTGATGTGGGTGACAGACCCACTCTAACTAGTAAGTGGAGATGGCAAACATTCGGGTATATTCGGCTAATTCTGAACATTTACTAAAAACTATCCTGTACGATATACAATACAATTATTTTATTAAAATAGTTTTTCCTCGTAGACTTTAATGTTGCCAGTAGAAGTACTAGACTTTTAATTCGCTGCTCAACAGTTATAGTTTATCCCGAAAATAATAAATGTTTCAAAATCATACTCTAGCTTTCCTGTTAAGACGGTGAATACGGCACGAGACACGTGTTGATATAGGCTAAAAGGTCGCGACACGTGCCAGTACTTATCCGCATTATGACGTCACACATCGATAGAAACATCAATATTATTAATAACTTGAAACTTTTGTTACCTGATATCAGAAGTCACACTACTATTTATGAAATTTGTCGAATATTGTAGGTAATGTTGCCGGATATAATCACGGATTTCAATATCCTATTTGATAATGTACAGTACTTGAGGAATCATATCTTTAAATTAAACAATAGATAAATTATTGTTATATAATGTTAACCACCAGATGGAGGTACTGAAAAGAAGAAAAGCCATATGTTATATAATAATTTAATGTATTGTTTTTAATCGACTAAACAAAATTAAAATTTATCGGAAAATTTTTTTAATGAAATATGAGATAAAAATAGTGTTTTAATGTAAGGTATGTAATATGTATTTATTTATGCAAATATATAATTATATATATTAATTTATTTATATCTTTGCATATAAGTTTGCATAAAATTATATTGAGCAGATTCTTTACGTTTAAGGATATAGACTAATTTTTAAAAAATACGTAATGTTTATTTTCTTCGAAAAGAAACAGTACAATGTTTGTATTTAGGCACAAACATTTTATAATCATTTTGGAATTTGGACAAATAAGTTTGAACTTTGATTTATATGATTTATGGCCTATTTAAAAAGAAAAGAATCAAAGTAACAATTATAACTTAATGCCATTTTTAATAAATACAGTAATAATATTTATTTATTTCAAACTTTAACGGAAACAGTTTTTATATATAAATAAATAATGCATTATGACATATACGAAAACATTGATTTTAATTTCGATGCTTAGCATTATACGATTATATTAAAATATTAAGACATAATCGCATCAGATATTGAAAAGGCCTTGAATAGGTTTATTCGTTTAAGGCAGGGCTTCTTAAACTATGGGTCGCGACCTCATTTGGGGTCGCTTAGCGAAATCTTGGGGTCACGAGATTTTAATGCAAAATATTGAAAATAATTTGTGAGAGTTTGAAAATGGCATGCTTTGTGTCGTAGGTTTCGCGAGTTGCACTTTGTGTCACTTCTGGTGCAGCGAGACAACGATTCAGAAACACTGATTGTGGTGTGAACTAGTGTAGTGTTATTGCTTTTCAGTGTATTCAGTTGTCTCTGTTTCATTGTAACACAAGAGTAAACTGTAGTAATACACCATTATTGTTTTTGCAAATTTGTATATATCTTCAATATATATGTATATTTTCATTGTATTTCATATATATATTGCAAAATATTTATATATCTTTATTTTATATTGGGGGGTCGCGAAAAAAATCACAATCATAAACGGGGTCGTGAATAAAAAAAGTTTAAGAAGCCCTGGTTTAAGGGAACACGACACATGGGCATGAGTGGATCTACCCAGGGACTAATAGGACTTAAACTCTGGGCCCCCAAATGTCAAAAAGTGAATTATTATCATAAACTTTTAATACTTTTTCATTAACAATGAGCACTTGTCGTATAGTAAAAAATAGTTAATATTAATAATGATAATTTATAATATTATTTGTTTTATTGTAATCAATGTAACGTAATTGGTCAGTAATTAATCAATGTAAATATTTCTTTATTTCTTATGTTTTTTAATATAAGTTATAAAGTTTGTCATTCAACACCATTTCATAACTAAATATATTTTAAATCTGATTTTGATGTTATTAAAAATGAATTTTAAACCCTAATTTAAAGATTCTTAATCTAACAAAAAATGGGGCCCCATTAGACTTCAATAAGCCCTAGGTCCCGAAAAACCAAGATCCGTCCCTGCATATGGGCGATCTGCTGAGGGGACTGCCTCCCGAGAGGTATTTCATGGGGAAACTATTTAGGTATTACTAACGTTCACATACTGCAAGTGTCTGAATTAAAAGTGACCATATTTTTTAATGTAAGGCTTATTTTTACCTTTTCGGCACTAAATACACTATTACTGAGTTTATAGGTAAAAAATTGACCCCACCCAAGATTTTTATATTTATGGACTCAGGGATCTTGAAACGTCGAGAAAAAAAAAATTGGAGGGTTTTTTTTGTATATGTAGATATTAGTGTGTGTTGTTTACTATCTTTGAAGCTTAATAACTCCTGTGCTTTTAGTCGAAAATTTCTAAAATTTTTCAAGGAGGTTTGTGTATTAGGGGAATTAATACTACTAAATATTGGTGGTTAAATATCGACGGAGTGGGGAGATAAAGGGGGTCATATGTCATATCTTGAGTAAGTTCGGACTTAATGACGATTTTACTCGTTATTAGCATTTATAACTTTTTATAAAACCCATCCCTATCCTCAAAATTAAGTGTTTTGCCATTTTATAATAATTAAAAATATAAAAAGTTTTAATAATAAAATATCATAACAGAGCTCCACACACGCAGTTTTAAGTGTTGCTGGATTTTTCAGTGCTGTGCAATCTACGCGTCTTTCCTTCGGTGGATAAAAAGTAACTGAATTATTCATATAAGTTAATGCACAATGTGAATTTCTGCAAAATATTTTATTTCGTACGTACAAGACTTTAAAATTTGTAAATTCTTTAAAAATAATACTGACATGTGATAGCTGGTGAAATAAACTCAGGCGATTGTTAAGATGAAATGTCTCTAGTAAATAAAATTTTTATAGGAAACTGCTGCACTTTTAGCAAGGACAACACTCAAGTATTTCGCAAGGATAACAGGTGTGATACAAGGATAGCAGGAGTGGCAATCATTTTCATAGTAGAGAGGTTGCGGCCGACGTTTGCAACACGAAAACGTGTACGTCGGACGTTCAGCACCGCCTTCCTGTAAGCCTAGAAGTTTGACAATGGTGGAACGTCAGTGGAATCATGCTCGACGTTCCAAACGCCATTGTCAAACTTCTAGTCCAGTGGTTCTCAAAGCGTGTGCCGCGGCACCTTAAGGTGCCCCGAAATTTTTAAATAATTAAATTAAAATTACTTAAAATAATGGAATTAAAGTATTAAATTAAATAAATAATTAAAACAATTATAAAAAATGAATAGTGGTTTTTTCTACTAATCTTGTTACATCGCCACTTGTCTCAATGACTCGGTAATTGGCGATACGTAAATACTATTAAAAAAAAAGACGAACTAGTTACTAGTTGTCTGTTCTGTTCCTGCAGAGAGTAGAAGTGCAATATAAATGCGTTGAATGCAGTAATTATTTTTATTATTGTTATATGTTCAGACAATAACGAGAAAGCATCATATACAAATATTTTTCTTCTTTACAACAAGAACAAATAAATTATTAACTTGTAATTAAATTTTATAATAAAATATTGAAGTTAATTATGTCGTTCAATATCATGAATAATTTTTTTCATTAAAGAAAGAAAACGTGAAGATTCTAATGATCAAGAAGTGGTTACTGGTAGCAAAGCTAAGGAATCAATTAGCACTAGTAGATAATCAAAAATTCAGAGCTCATTTTATCACCAGATACCTTTATAATAATAACTTTTGTTTTGAATATTTTTGTGTTGTTTGGAAATAAACTTACTTTAAAAAATTTTTATTTTTTTTCAAAGACTTTTCATCCTTCATATCTTTACTAACCGTAAAAAAGCAAATAATAATAATAATAGGGGTGCCGTGAATTTTATTTAATAATTTCAGTGTGCCACCAGACAAAAAAGTTTGAGAAACACTGTTCTAGGCTTACAGGAAGGCGGCGCTGAACGTCCGACGTTCACGTTTTCGCGTTGAAAACGTCGGCCGCAACCTCTCTAGTATCGCTCTAATATATATTTGCTTGGAAAATAACGGGCCAGCAAAGGACTTTTTAAAAAGTGAGAAAAAAATATATAAAAATTCTATCGTAATTTTAAAATACATATATAAATTCGAGCAAAGTTTTAAAAGATGAAAATTATTTTGCAAGATTTATTTTCATGTGCATACGATTTTTACAGTAGGCGGTGAGCGTGCTGGTTAACCGCGTGAAGAGGAGATACGTCGAACAATACCAAAAGTGAGATTCGATACAGTGGCCGAGGTAAAAAGAATCCAAATGTTTTGCTTTCTAACTTTTTTCTTTTTCTTTTTTGCTTGGTTATTGGACAGAAGTTTCAACGGATGCTCACAAAAATGGTAAGTTAAATCTTTTGCCAATAGTTAGAAATATGCAAATTATTATAGATAATGATAAATGTTTTCGTGTTAAACGTTCGGTGTTTTATCCGTATTCCATTTATCGATACTTTTTTGTAATGGTAAATTACTTTTTTGTCATGGTAAATTTGTTGAAATAGATTTATTAAAACTGGATAACAGCATCTTACGTAACATATGTTATTTAGTTTCGTATGCCACAAAACAAACGACGAAGATGACCCGAAAAATAATGAGGATCGCACGCCAAACACAATTGAGTTTAATTTGTTACCCATGGATAACAGACTAAACTCAATTTGGTTATACGTGCGGAGAAGTGAAAATAAGCTAAACACTAGCAAGTTTGGGTTGTTATTAGTTTTATTTGGTTTTTTAAATTTATTCTTTGTTTGTTTCGTAAATTAAAGTTTCCCAAAAAGCCCACCCTCATTTTTCAAATATAAATCTCCAAACGATATTTTTTCCGCGTGAAATACCTCTTGACTAGAAAGGAAATGTCCTGAGGTCTAGCTCTCCATTTAGAGCAATTTAGCGGCCGGATGGCCGAGCGGTCAAGGTTTTTTTTTTTTTTTTTTTTTTTTTTATTTTAACTCTTTCCGCCCTGTGGGCACTAAGAGGGCCTTTTTTAGTAGGCCCATTATGGGTTCGGCCAGGCTCACAATGGGGCGACCGGGTGGTGAGGGACGGGCCCGACATATTCGAACGGACCACCCCCCGAAAAATTCCTGGGGATTATTCGACCCGTTCGGATTCGATCCCGGGTCCCTCAGAGCGGTAGTCTGCCACCTTTACCGCTCGGCCATCCGGCCGTCGAGCGGTCAAGGTTAGCAACCTGCCGCCCTGGGGGACCCGGGATCGAATCCAGACGGGTCGAAAAATCCCAGGAATTTTTCGGGGGTGGTCCGTCCAGATATGTCGGTCCCCGTCCCTCATCACCCGGTCGTCCCATTGTGGGCCTGGCCGAACCCATAATGGGCTTGCTATAAGAGGCCCTCTTAGTGCCCACTGGGCGGAAAGAGTTAAAAAAAAAATTAGAGCGATTTTGAGGCGATTCAATCTTCTTCCGGTTAGAATCGTTTCCGAGTACTTTGGCGATGGGTATGTTTTCGCGTGGCGATTCTGTGCAGCCGATTAGCATGCAGCATCCATAATTCCAAGTTTATATAATCACAAGTCGAAAGTCCCGATGCAGGCATCGGGGCATACTAAATTACAAATAAAAATAATAATATACTGATTATTATACTGTAAAAATATAAAATAATTTATATTGTTAATTTAAATTAATTTAGATAATAGCTAGGGGCGTCCCTAGTGGCCGTTTTTGGCATACCGTGACAGAAAGAGGCTGCCTATTTTTTTCAGCTTTATATAGTAGATATTTTTACCCATCATCGTTAGCACTACATAGAGCGTGGTATGGAAATTTCGAAAAGGTGCAAAAAATAGTTAATATTAGATTTTAAAAAATTAACTTGAAAGATATAAAACTTTATTTTAAATTGAGATTTGTGGCCATTTAAAAAATTCCCATAATTCATTGGGAATCACTTTCCATTTCGCGCTAAATGCGTAGGTACAGTACATACATGGACAATGATTGTGATGCTCTATGAATCGTCAGCTGACGGCAACGCAATGGCGCAAAATGGAGAGCCAGCATGATGGTCGCAAAGGCGTGGCATCGTTAGGGAATAACATTGTGCTCAATGAGCACCAATAAAGTTTTGCATATCATCTGTGGTTTTATATAATACTTAAAGCCTGCTAATTCTACTAGGTTATGTGAAATAATATTTAGAATAATTTTATTCGTATAATTTGCTATTTATTAACTATTGTTGTAGGTTTTTAATTAACTACAATAAAACCTGTATAAACCATCGTGCGTACCGAGTTGTTCAGTTTTAGACAGGTTTCCGTTTTATTCGGGTTCTGCTTGGGACACGTTTTATTATATTTATATTTTTATGTAATAATTATGTTGAACAATTAATTTTTAATAAAGAAAATATTATTTTTATACTTTGAGTTTTTATTTTCATTTCTATTTGGAGAATATGAAATAATTTAGAAAAAATCTGGGAAAATACTAGGTTTATCTATCAGTTACTTGCTTTTTGGCAGTGACTTAACTAAATAAGTCCCCGTTAGTCGTCGGTCAATGTTTAAAATGCTCGGATGGCCGAGTGTTTAATGTGCCACTGTTTTGGAGACCCTAGCTTTTACAGCCTCTGCCAGGATACTATCGTATTGCAATCTTTTGGATTGTTCCATATATTTTTCCAGAACTGTACAATTTCTTTGGTTTTCACGTGCTCCTATTTACCATTCCACTGATGTTTTCATGAAAGCAGGGAATGAATCCGGACGAATTAAAAAACCCCAGGAATTATTCGGGATGGTTTGTCCCGGATATGTCGGGCCCAGTTTCTCTCTATCCAGCTGGCCAAATTCATAATTGGTTTTATATTAAAAAACCGTCTTGGTGCCCAAAGGGCAAAAAGAGATTGGATTTGATCGATCTCGAATTAATGGATTAGAACAGTTGCTGTGCCAAAGCCATTAAAAATGGCTTTGGCACATGGACAGAATGGACAAGTAATTGTTAAGGATAATTTTTTTCTTTTAACACTCATTTTCCTGTGGGCTCTAAGAGGCCTTTTTCTGTGCCCATTATGTGTTCGGCCAGGTCCATGATGGGACGGTTGGATGGTGAAGGACGAGACTGAAGGACGAGATATCTACAAAGACTGAAAAATTTCTGGGTTTTTTCTCAATCAGTTCAAATTTGATCTCGGGTCCCCAGATAAGAAATCCTAAATAAATTTCTTAGCCACTTATTTTCTTCAAAGATAATACTAAATGTATTATATTTGAAGAAAACATAATATTTAAAATTTGGATAATGCAAAAATTACCACCCAGTCATTATGATTTTGATACACTCTACTCTTATACTGTCGACAAAACATTTTGAATTGGTCGATCAGTTTGATGAAATAAAAGCAACGCAACAGGGGAGCGCTCTGCCAAGAAAGTTGACATCCTGGAAGAACTTTCTATAAAGAACTGGCCCTTATTTAGGTGTTAGACAAGTGAATAAAACTGGAGTCCCGGCCCTGAGGGCCAGTGTTCAGCGGTTTTTCCACTCAACATTTTCAATTTTTTTAATGCAAAGAAATATATTTATTACTAAAAGTAATTTTCAAATATTTTTTTGTAATTATTGTTTTTTTATAGATAGATAAATAATAAAGATTTGAAAATTGGTTGAAATGTCTCTACGTTAAAGTTGTGTATCAGCTTTAAGATGTTAACTTTAATAGTCTGTTTAAAAAACGAATTAGAAAATTAACAGACTAATTTTTCGTTTCACTAACGGAATGGCTTAGATCAAAAGTATTATGGATAATTTTTGCAATTTGCTTTTTATTAGACAACTATTATTCAATTTAGTAATTATAGTCTACTCTATATATATCATTATGGGTAAAAAATAAAAATGTCTGCAAAGAAAAGTTTTGCAACAAAAAGCATGAAAAAAAACTACAAAAATTTGCATCGATACTGTTTTATTCTCCATTTATAAAGAGGCAACTCAATTTTTTATATATTTAAGTCAAAAATTGAATATTGAACAGAAATTTAAGTCATTTTAATTCGATTACATAAGACATTTAGCTAAATTAGGCTTATTAAATTTTTAAATTAATAAACTGGCTTTAAAAAAATCAATTTTAGTGAATGCTATGATAGAAAATTATAATTAGACTAGGAAATAATAAATAATTTGGTTTAAAACTAAACGCTGATGATCGACAATAATGTAGATTAGGGCCTATGCAGGCAGCGTAGGAAAGTGCATGAGGTATGTAACTTTGTTCTTGTATACCTTGAAATAAATGAGCCATGGGACCTATTGCGTGAACGGTGACGTCTTCTCCTCCATGAGTCTCTGCACTGGCAAGGAAAGCGCTGTTCTGTTGATACTCTTTATCACCTAACAATAGAAAACATCTAAAGAAGGGGAGAAAAAAACTAGAAAAAAGTTATCTACATTCTACATCTCTAGAATAAATTATTAGACATAATGAAAGGAAACGGGTTTAACTACTCCGATATTATCAGATTAAAACTAATAATTATTCTGTCTATGTTATAAAATACGAACGATTAACAGTACTCGTATTATAACATCGTAAAAAAAATAATAATAATTGTTGGTTCGAGTTGGACAATTCTCTGGTGTCGGTTAACTTTTAATATAGTGTAGGTGGTCTGGTGAATTGGATAACAAGGCAAATTTCAGTTCGTTTTAATTTTGTTTTAATAACTAGGACAATTGATACAGGCTAAGTGAATCATCAAGCCTTTAAAAATAAGTTTAAATTATAGAATTAAACAAATTGATAATAATTTTTAATATATATTTTAATATAAACGTATAACTTCTTCATCTCCTAACACAATAGAGTATTTATTTATATTAAACAATTTTGAGGAAAATGTCAATGCCATTATATATTTATTATATTATTATATATATCTATACTTCATTTACGATATATATATATATATAAATGTATACAGGCCCGTGCCCAGAATCTTTAAAAGAGTGGGGTTTTAAAAAACATTATTTTTTCATAACGTAGTGTATTAATTTTTACATTATAAGTATATAAACGTGGTTTTGTAATATTTTTTATTTAATTTAAAAAAAAAAAATTCTACTCAAATGGAGGATTAAACCCCAAATCCCCCGTCTGCACGGCCTTGATATAAATTCAAATATATTTATATTTGACTTTTACATAACTGATTAAATATACATATATGAATAGATATTTGATTTTTTAAAAGATTATGAGTATTTAAAGAAATTAGTATTTTAAAGTTTATTTATATTACTCACTTGTTTCTTCGCTAGTAAAATTAATTTCTCTAGCTTTCCATCCTGGTCCATTCGAATATAAAAGTGTTGTGTATGTCAAATTATCCAAATCTGAAACGTCCGCGATGCCTTGAAAATAAATGAGAATAAAAATTCTAAATTTAAATTGATTGAGATGGCTAAATATATAATGGTTTTTTTTTTGTTTATTTTTAAATTAACGAATAAGTTTTTAAAAAGCGTTATAGCGAGTTTTAATTATGAGAAACGTTCCCCTAAATACGGCTAAAGGGAGCCAATTTGAACATCTTTTGTAGCTCTGATATTATTTTATGTTTATTTTTTTGATTACTCACTGTTGGCTTGAGTTTTAATTGGATAACCTTGTATTTAATCAACAAAAATTATATAGTTACTTTAGAAATTCAAGTTTTAAAATAATATTAATTCAGTTAACATATAAAAATTTATAAAGTCGTTTGATTTAAATTGTTTCATTATAATTATCTATCAAGTACAGTACCTAAGATATTATTGCCACGTTTAGGATATCCGTTTATTGTCATTGTATGAGAGTGATCTGCCGTGACGATCATCAGGGTGTCTTCCTCTGACGTCATATGCAAAGCTGTCTCAATAGCTTTATCCATTTGTAATGTTTCTTCTAAAGCTTTTAAAGCATTATTTGTGTGATGAGCGGTATCTATTCGACCACCTACATAATAAATCAATATTCAATCAATTAAGTTATGAACTGGGACGATTTTTAAACTGAAATAAAATGATATTACAATTTCGATATATATGAAATTACGAGTATTATAGATTTGCATACGTTGTATAATGGTATCGAATGAATAAATTAAAGACATTCGTAATGCATTTTATCTGTAGACATATAAAAATGTTTTTCTATCTTACCTTCTATAAATAAAAAAAAGCCTTTTGGATTTCTTTTTAAAATTTCTATCGATTTTTTAGTCATTTCTTCTAAAGTAGGTTCTCTAAGTGGCTCTCCTTCCTCTAGATCAGTTACATAATTCAAATGATCCTCATTGAATAATCCTGTAAAATTTTATATAAAAGACTGATTAAGTTGCCATTGATTCCAAGTTTGAGTAATTATCAATTTTTTTTTTTTTTTTCAGAACGGTTCAAAATACCAAGAAGATAATCGGCAGATCGTTCTCGAAAATCATTGAATTGTCGTAAATTAGAAACGTAAGCAGCTTTTAATTTTCTATTAATTTTGTCATTCATCCATTCTTCGATTAAGTCTCTCCCATCTTTCCTTCCATCTTCTCGTCCTTTGGTAGAATTTAGAAATGTTTTTCTTCCTCCACCTAAAATAACCTAAAAACCATAACACTTAAATAAGAGTATATACAGAAAGATAATTTGTAAATAGAAACTTCCAATGGAATGAAGTTTGGTCAGGTTGCTACTTGAAAACATAATTGATTTACATTATCCTGTTGGATGTTTGTCAAGCTTACTTAAAATATCAGCAAAAGTGGGTTATTTTTTATTTAGGACTTTTTAATCCACTGAAAATAGCAAAAATCATTGCTTAAACACCAAATTATAATTTCATGCTCCTTAATATATTATATTATATTATATTATATATTAAATAATTTTTATGCTCCTTAGATTTTGAAAATTTTCTATAAGAGTTAATTAATAATGATTAGATCAAGATGCTAATTCTATACAAATATATACGCATATTCATTCTAAGAAAGGAATGAATTTATTTCTTAAATAAAAATAATGTGAAAAAATTAACATGTTGGTGACATAACAACAGACTTTCTTGTTCACTCGGCCAATAAATTTGTTGCTTAGTTTTTTGTTTTAAAATTTTTTTAGTGGTGAAAATTTACGTAATCAAATAAACTAGAATTTAAAATGATCGGTTTGTTAACCGTAAAATGTAAATGCAAATAATTTATACTCGTGTGAAGCAATGCTGCTAACTCATGCTAATTTACGCACGACATACAAATATTTGAAAATTTCATTTATCTTTTAGGAGATTTTATGTACTTTCCACTTTAATTTGACAATCGCGAGAGTTTACGAAAATTAAGAATTATTATTATTATAAGAATAAAATTGTTTATTTTCTTAACAATGTTAAATGTAAGACTTTGATCGTCAAAGTTTCATTGACGATGTTATCCCTCATGTCGATAGTTATTCAATATTTAATACATAAAACCCGTTGAAATTGTAATTTTTTAACAGTTGAAACACCATTTTTCTTACGTTAAAGGCACTCACCTGTATGTCTTTTCCTGGTCTGGAGGTTACCAGCTGTAGAGCAATATCGGGGCAATCGGGATCATCTGAAAAATTCTCCCAATTTCTTGAAGCTGAATGGGCATAAAGAGCTGCTGGTGAAGCGTGAGTCACGCGAGTAGTAGTTATAAATCCGGTAGACTTGCCTTTAAAGTTGCGATTTAAGTATTTTATTTGAATATATCGTCTACTCCACGTACAAAATTGAGTATCGAGTGTAAAAATCTCACCTGCATTCTGTGCCCATTCAAGAATTGATGTCACATGATTAGAAACATCTTTAGAAGCTTGACAGTCCTCGAATTTTACTCGTCCGTTAACACCCAATGTACCGAAATTAGCTTTAACGCCGCATAAATACGCTGTTGCTGTGTTTGCAGAATCGGCAACTTGTTTGTCTAAAGCGTATGTCTATTAAAATCCAAAATTTATGAAGATTTCAAAAAATGTATTGCAAACTTTGCATATTGATGATATAAAATAAACTAAAATAACCGTCAAGGAAAGGATTTCGTTGTGTAGATATTATTATTATTATTATTGTTATTTATTAAATCGAAATAAACTTCAGAAGAGCTTCTAAGTAGGTTTTTTTTTTTTTTTTTTTTTTTTATTATAAACATTGCTGTAGAGATCATATACATTTTTGTACAATTTAACCTTGATTTTTGTTTATATAAATTTATTTCTGTGTTTGATATTCAATCGCAAATAGACTTAGTTTAGAAAAAAAGGCCATTAAAATGCAATATTTAAGCTCATTAAAGACGATAATATAAACTTTTTTTCCGGTGAAAGGGATAGACTTACTACTTCATAGCGTAATCTTCGAAAGTAATTTCTTTTTAGAATCTATTCGAATTTACTAAATGGATAGATTATGCATATAATAAAAAGGTCGTTAATATTAATCGTTAATTATTTATCAAAAATAGTTTCCTTACTTTGACAAGGGAAACATAAGGAAATTTTTCGAACGCAAGAAATTGTTCTTCTCCCAAATTTTTATTTTTCTGTCCTTTGTATATCCTAGCAGCTGTTATCGTAGCCAGGCCCATTCCGTCTCCAAGAAAAAGATGACATTTTTAGCTATCCCGATATTTTCTCTTCTTGCTAAATTTCTTTTCAATGAATTTTGAGCCTCTTTAACCCAAAACTGTGTATCTGAAAAAAAAAAAATCAATTTAATTAAGAAATGCGAGTTCGCTGTTTTACAATAAAACTGTATTAAAAACAAATTTTTCTCTCGAGGATAGTAATTACTCTTTCTATACAAGAACTTTAAAATAACCTTGAATTTTACTTTTTTTTTATTGCAAAATTATAATGAAGGTTGACTTGTTCTTTCCCTTTTGTTGATTCGTCAACTTTTATATTATCCCGTTTTCCCGGAAAGTTACAACAAACATTTGTTCATCATGAATTGAAGTACGTGAGTCTGCGTTTACCAAATTGAAACCACGGTCAGAGTTGAAGTGCAATAGAGTACATTCCACTTGGTGTCAGCCAGTGCTAGGGGATATTTATTTCACAACAGAGAGATTCGAGGCGTGGAATTTTTTTTTCTAGGTTCCTCAAGAGTATGAATTAAATTTCAACAATCGCTCTAATTAATGCATTGAAATAATTGCATCTTATGCTGCATAAATATCGTAGCTGTATTATTAAATTAATAGTTAATCTGAACAGAACGTAGAGTAGAATACTAAAATATTAAACAGTTAACTTTTAGATTAACGAGCCAAGCGAATAGAGAACTATGTCTGCTTATATAATCACTCAAGTCAGAATCCCTATCGTCCAACCGAGAATAGGTCAAGGTAATTTAATGCGTGCCAAAATGGATTTTTAAAACTACTTACCTTAAATAAAGTGTGTATAAATGTATGATATATATATATATATATATAAAGCCATTGATATGAAATATGTAAAATTCAAGACTTACCTTTTTCGTCTCTGCTTGGAAAAGACTGCACAAAACTGCAAATTAGCATCAAAGGCAGAAAGCATTTTTTAATCATGTCTTTCGTTATCGGATATTTGAAATGAAGAGGCTATTCTGTAAATCTATGGTTATCGTGCTGCTTCTTCTTTCACCAGGGGATATTTGTAGGAAGATCTACAATCTAGTAGGGCGATGACATTCTTCCCTAACGGAGGGTTTTTGATAAGTAAAGATAAATGTTACAGGCTTTTTAGTTTTTATACCCGGAGTTAAATTACTATCCTCTTTACTTGTATACGTTGGAAATTATTTTATAGACATTTAATCCTCTTACATTGGTTTTGCTAATTTTACAATAAAAATACTGCTCGTTGTTAGGATGCTTCAAATCTCATCTAGTCCTTGTTATTTATCTGTCAAGGTTATTATATTTGCATAACAAGTTTATAAATTTTTAATATATAAACACAGTTTAGTTTTTGCCTTAGTTATTTGTTTGGTGGGTATCTCCAAAATTATTAGAAAATTATTTTAAAATAAATTTTCATGTGAATTATATCTATTAACACTCTTCTATAAACCAGAATTCAAACGGGAATCGGATTTTTAAAGAGTATTATATCTTATTTTTGAAACTATTCATTCAATTACTGGATCCATGACATACTTTGTCTTTGAGTGGAAATACAGTTTACACGATAGGATTTCTATTTTGGTATTTTGTTTATTAGCAATATCACTCATTCAGCTGGAGCATTAATTTAATCTTTGATCTATGATTATTTATATAACCGTATTCATTTACTCTAAATATTTTGTATAAACTTACAACAACTCAACGGCAACTCTTTCATATATAGTTTTTTTTTTTTTGTATGGAATGTGATGACGAATGCCTAAAATACAGATAACATGCTGTGATATGTCATGGTTTGAGGGTGTAACGAAAATGTATAATTAATGAAAAGAAACAATACACAAACACATAAAACTTGATGAAAGTGGTTTTATTATAACCACTGTGCAATAACAATGTGGAAAATATTGTATATATCCTGCCAGCAGGGACCAAAAATCTTAAAACACAATATAAACAAAGTAAAAATTATAAGTATTCCCCAATTCAGACCTAATTTCACTTAGAATAAATAACATTGGCTTTACTGAACTACATTCAAAAGAGAGCTGTAATGACTACTATAATACTAAATTGACTAATTACTCAACGATGCACTTATATGGCTTTCTATCCTGAGAAACAGATGGTGTTGACAATATTCATTTTGATTACAGCTCGAAAAAAAAAAAAAAAAAAAAAAAATGCATCTGTCTGACTACGGTTCGGACATCACAGTTGTTTGGCCTTTACATAAATAATAATAATAAAACCGGGGAAACTTCAAATACTTAATATGTTTATAACAATTATGGTAGCACCGACCTTGCCAGTGACTAGAGGCAAATTGGCCGTTTAAGTAATAATCAAAAACACACATACATTAACTATGGCTATAAATTGTTTCAACCAAAAAATTAAAAAGTAAGCGAACTCTTTGGTTTTACATCAATCAAAAACAGGTAATTTATCAATCTATAAATTTGCTAACAAATATCATTAAGTACATTTTCATCGATAGCGGTATTTTTTAATGCAGTCATTACCCAAATCCACTACATATAAGCAATATTCCGAATTAACAGCTAGCCCAGTGGGTCGTTTCAATTTAGCACTGAAGCTATCAATGACGAATTTCAACTGTCCCGAAGGGAAATCAAAAATTTGAATATAGCTTCTTGTTTTCTCTGCTCTTGTAGCTAATAAATTCCCTCTGCCATCATAGCAAATACCACCATACCTTCCTTTTCCTTTACCTTCAGAGAAAATGGTTCTGAGATAACGGCCATCGCTACTGAAAATCTGTATTCTGGAATCAGCAACTAAAATCTCATCATTTGGCCCCACACCCACACAGCCTATAAGCTGAAACTGTCCGTCTGCTGTGCCTTTTTTCCCTACTTTTCGTAATAGTTTGCCGTTAGTATCCAGCATTAGAATGCTAGTCGTCCCATTATCCGCAATTATCATCTCTCCTTTACTAGTAACAGCAATTCCAATAGGTTCTATTAAATCTGCATGCGTTACTTGCTTAACTATTTCCCCAGTAGGCGTTAGTTCGGTCACCATTTTTGTCCTCCAGTTCACAACATAGAGATTATGAGATCCATTCATACAGAGACCGATTGCCCCGCGATTTTCTAGTCCTACACCTTCAATATGCTTCATAAACTCTAGCTGAGAATCCAACATTTTTATTCGACTGTTTCCTGTATCCAGAACATAAACTTGGTCGTCACGATCGCAGATAACAGCTACAGGTTGAAGAAAATTAGTATCGCCACTTCCACGACTCCCTATTTGGCACAGAGGATCGATATGTTCCGAAACAGTAAAATTAAATGGATTCTCCTTAATGGGTCTTCCAAAAATAGAAACTTGTAACTTGTAAGATCCAGGGTGTGTCGGAGTATACCATATTTGATAAGTGCCATCTCCCCGATCGTCTAATTTAGTTTCGAAGTTATCGCCACTTTCTTCCTGCAGTTCTGCAATTATTGGGTCTCCACCATCGGTTTGCATTCTTCCGTGATAATCAACTGTTTGAATTAGCGCAGATGTTTCTAAACATGCAGAACAGTCCTCCACAATGCAAGTACAAAGCGCGGGAAAAGTTGTTGAGGTGCGAACAGAACCGAATTCTTCCAGACACTTCCGAATATCTCCTAAAGCATTATTGTGTTGATAATCGTAAGCCAGAAAGGCATTTTCTCGTGGTTCCATTAGATTTTCTACTGAGTCTATCTTATCATTTAATTCGCTGATTTTATTGGTTATATTACGTACCTCTACTTGATATTGTAATCCATTGCATTGTTGTTCTACCTTTTCCTTTTCTCCTTCGATAATATTCAGTTGATCTTGCAAAACTTTCTTCTTCTCATCAGATAATTTTTTGACGTTATCAATCAGTTCTTGCTTTCTCTTATCTATCAAATTAAATATCTCTTGAAAGGACTGATCGATCAATTCCTTTGTGGCATTAGCGCTACAGTCTAACTTTCTCATTTCGTTTTGTACAATTTCCGAAGCTTTGTTCAATTTATTTATACAAAGATGAGTTTTATATAATAGAATTTCCGACATTCTTTTAATGGCAATGGAGAATGGAATAACGGTATGTTCACAACTGCCTGTGCTATTCCCATGAGTACTGGTAGTACATGTTGAGCAGAATACACAATCGCATGTTTCACAAAATAATAATTCCTGTGAAGGATGATTTGAACATTTTGGAATTACTTCTCTTCTTTGTCTTGACATCAAATCAAGCAATTGATTAACTATAAAACTTGGAGGCAGTGCATTTACCCCACCTCTAGGTAAAGGAATTGTCTCACGACATATTGGACATCGAAATGATCCATTATCTCTCACTCCGCTACCGGCTACTATCCTTTCCAAGCAACTTCGACAGACTGTATGAGAACAGGGTAAGAGTTTTGGGTTATGATTGTCGCCATCGTATGTACATAGACACGTTCCACACGTAAGGAAGCTTTCATTAAAATCTTCATAGTCGATAGATACAGTCTCCACTAACGTTGAGGTTGTCATCATTTTCCTACTCAGTCTGGAACTGAAAATGGATAAAAGTGATATAAATAACTAAACGAATCAAAATATCAGAGCATAAAAAGAAGTGAGCAGTTGCAGTTTTAATCTATTGTATCTTGAGAAGCCAAGGCAGTTAGACAGGAAGAGATCTCCCCACTTCCTGCAGAGTCCCCTTGTTTAGTCTCCCGAGCCACCTGTAGCTAAACGACAGGAACTGTGCCTGAAGATGGGGAACTTTTAAGAAATAAGAAGCCAAATGCGTCAAATCTACTTATAAATCAAAGCTTTTTTTTTTTTTTCTTAAACTATCAGAGAGATAAATATATAAATTTATTTCATATGATTACTAAAATATGCTTCATTAATTTAAAAATATCTAAATGAATTCCTTGACATAGCGCTAATAACTGTTCTCATTCACGCATAAAACGAAAGTCAATCAACAACTGACAGGGTCATGGGTTATCCAAAGCACCTGCTTAACTCGTGACCAACATTGACGTCACACCCCGTCACGGGAAGAGATCACGAATCCGAGCAGAACTACAATAAACTTAACATCTGATGCATTCATTTCGGAACGAATTAAAAAAGATCTCCTTGAGATTTCGTACGAATTATGCACAAAATCGCAGATCTTATTTTTCCTAATAGGTTCAAAGGGACAATTTTCACACTGCGTACTTTGTAACTTTATCGTTAAAATATATTAATTTCGTCACTTCTGATTCCAATGACCTACTTTTTTCCATCTACAGTTTAAAAATTACATAGTTACAGGATGTCGAAATTCACTGATAATCAGTGTGTTCATTCATAATTAAAAATGTCTTACTTATGGACACAAATTCATAAATACATATAACTTATAAATTAATTAATGGTTAATATACTCACATAACATCAGCCACTTTATCCAGACCGCAAAACTGTCTGCACATCATCTGTATTTCATGATTCAATTCTTTATATTATCTAATTAAAACAAATAATAATAATAATAATAAGATTCGCAAATCAAATAATTATTTAACGTTTCTGAATTATCTTTTGCTCTTATATTCATATTATATCGATAAATATAGTTAAATTAAAATAATACATACGTTAAATATTTGAATTAGATAAGCAATAAGAATTCTAAAAATCACTACATATACTGTAGTATGTACGCAACCATTAAAATATAGAGCGTCACACTAGCTGTTTGCATGACAGAACAGAATAAGAGATGCAATTTATATACTCAAATATTATTAAATGAATGGAAACGTTTTTCTAATGAAAACATTTCTGAATAATTATATAATATATATGAATATTTATTTATCCAGAACGATTTCATTTGAAATTCTATATTGTATCTATTAAATCTAAAAATTAAAATATATTACTGACCTTACTTTTATATTAGAAAAAGAACTTTATATACAGAAGATACGTGTTAAAATTAGAAACGGTAACCTCTATTTTTATCTCGATTGTTCTTATAAAAGGTCCATAAAAATTAAAAGAAGACAAAAAACATTTATTAAAAGTTGCATTAATTATCATAATTAGTTTTATGGCAAATAACGTTCCTGGGAAATTCACTCTAAAGTATTTGTTTACATAAATAAATTTAGAAAATAACCGAATAAAAATTTGTATATAAATAAAGTTAGAAGTCACCAAGTGCCTTAAGTATTTATAATATGACAAAAACCAGACATAAATTAACAAATACCGTCATAAAGGCTATTAATTTTGCTATAATATTACAATTAAAAAACTATAATTGATAGAAAAATTATAACCAACTTTTATCTGATTTGTCTGGCAGTTTTAATTATCATTATATATTTAAAATATTAGACTTAATTATAAACAAAGCTATTAATGACATGATTTCTATATAAACATCATTTATCTTTGAGGATTGATGAACTACTTTACTCAACAGATGCAAAGACAAAAATTGTTTTCATGCAGATAAAGAAAATAATAATTTCTCAGAATCTATCTCCATTTAAAAAATAATTAAAGGATATAAATGCATTTTTGAATGAAAGAAATCGAATTATGACGTCCCCGACGAAAATAAATGAATAAACACGACGTCTTAAAATCAATAAATGGATTAAGAAATGCTAATCTAATCTTCAGTTTACAATTTAAAGATAGCGAACTGTTTACATGCGTAATAAATATTATTAAAGCGAAGGTAAATATTTTTGTAATGCACGCAATTTTATTTGAAAATAAACATGTTAATAAGTGTAGGTAAAAAATTGAAATGAAAAAATATACGTAGTTCTATAACTTTGTTACTTTAAATAATACTATTTTAAACTTGACAGTTTAATTTTCGTGTTCTAAATTTAATAATGACAAGTAGTTGGAAACTACTTGCATAATTTACACTTACACATAATGAAAAGTTAATAGAGTGCAACAGTTTATTGTGTGTTACTTTATCAAAACTTCACAGTATTCACTAAGCTAGATTAGGCGTTATTTTTAGCTTAAAATAACATTGCATTCGGCAACGATAATCGCAGAGCATCAAAGAAAAAAGCTTATAAATTAATTATACGAAATAGACAATGATCTGGTGTAACGGATAATGAAAATCGAAGTTAATCCAATCGTTTTTTCTTAAACACGTGACGTCACACGTTAAGGGTATTCTCATCGAAAACACTACCGTTTTTCTGATGAATTAATACAATTGATATTAGAAGCTAAAATGGAGGAAGAATGCTAAAGAGTAACTTCTCTTACCAGACAATGAGCGGAGTAGTTTAAAGTTTCCTTAGATGGACTGACAAAGGAAAAATATTTGTCTTTTGTTCTTTGAGAGAGGACGTCAAATCCATCCGTCTTGTTTACAATCGCAATGCAGCTGTTGTTAGGGGCAAATGACGCTAGTTACTATGGCTGAATGGCGGCGCTTGTAATCCGCCCAAAAGTAGCGCAAAATTTTCAAGGAAAATTAATTGCCCTTTAACTAGTTTCGGCGCGTAAAAATAAATTCTGTCAACAAAAGCATATGAACTAACTCATTTATTTTGCAATGGTCTTTACAGTATTATTATTATTATTATTACTATTATTTTATTAAATTGGCATAAAAACATTTAAAAATCTTTAGTTCAAAAATTTTGTTTATATATATATATATATATATATATATTTTTTTTTTTCTTAAAAATTTTTATTTAACAAATATATTTTAAAATTTTTATAGTAATGTAGTTACAGAATATTATAAACGATTAAACCAATTATAGAAAATACTCAAAAACTTGCTACAATCAGTACTTTTATTTGTAAATATTCTTATCCAGGCACTGTCAGTTAAATGGTTATTATTTATAATTTTTTTTAATAACCAGATCTGTGCACGGTTAAACATTTATGTGAAGATAAAAAGTCCAAGTTGTAAAAGAGGAATGCTTGAATTAAAAATGCAACAGAGAATAGATCTTTGTTTGAAGTTACACATTGCAAATAAATTACAAAACATCTGCCATATATTCCTCCATACTTTTTATGATCACATATAAAACAGAAAGGAAATACATTAATTTTTTTAACAATTATACTTTCGGATTTACTGTTGGTTTGTCTTTCTTGTCCTGGTCCAATTCTTCACAAGGATCAAGAATTTCAAATCCATTGTCTCCATTTTCTCTTTCTATTCTGTCCCTTTCCACTTCACTATCTTTTTCAGATTCTGAATGCACTTGGTCCTCAGATTCTTTTCCTTCCTGATCTGTTGTGGATTCTTCTTTATCTTCTGTTGTTTCTTTGGTTTGTATAGGTTTTTCCTCCTTTTCTCCATTTTTATCTTTTTGTCCTTTAAATTCGTATTTATATAATGGCCAGAATGATTCTATAAAACCCACATCTTCTGTAAGATTTGGTAATAACCATAAATGATGTTTTCCAAAAGATACAAGCCAGATGATAACAAATACTGCCAGTCGAACTGTAAAAATAAGAATTGTATGAAATAAGATTTATTTTATTCTTATACAAACTTTAACAAATTACCATAAGCCTATGATAATTTCATGCAATAAAACACACAAATTTGAAATACACTATAAGTTATACACTGTATATGAAAATTATTTAAATATTAGGTAAACTGCAGATCATTTGATGAACTTGTATTTTTATCATTTTTACAGTTTCTATAATAAAGATTTTTTTCTTCTGAAAAAATAAACATTAATTTAATCTAATTGAAAAACTTAAATTTTAATAAAATAATTTTTTAAATCTTGTATACATTATTTAATATGAATGAAAGTGCACCTAAATCTTCATAATTTTTTACATTTTTAAAAAAAATTTCAAATTTATAGATTAGTTTAATGAATTTAAATAGAAATAAAAATTTAAGTTTTTAAAAATACAAAATAAATTTAAAATTGTTATTGCTTTCATGCACAAAATAAACAAATTTTGTTTTCCCAGTGCATATGTTATAAATTTTTTATATTTAAGACCTACTTCATACATTATCTAAATTCAAAAATTAATAGCTATAAAACAAATAATTTTGTTGTTACTTCATATTTACATTTACAAGAAATATATTCTTATATTTTCATGTTTATTATTTGATATCAATTTAAAATATACAATAGTTGTATGTACAATAAACTACAGTATTTTAGTATAGTATAGTGTAGTATTGCACATAGATAGAATATTATTACTTCTGAGACCATTAAGTGGTGTGATAATAACAGAAAAAAACTTAGTTTATATCTGTATTAAATTATTCAGTTTAGAGTAATTAACAACAGATTTTAAAAAGATCTTATAAAAATTTTATAGAATAGAAACATAGACTGTAAGTTACTTCAATTAGTAACTACTTAGACTTTACAGTTATTCACCTATAACTGTAAAATCATTAAAAAAATGAAAGTTTAAATCTTCTTACATAATTATGCCAAAAAGTTATTTAGCTATACAGCCAAGGAACAGCTTTTTGAGCCTCGGTAACTTTGCCGTATAAAAAAAATCTAATCAAATAGGAAGAGGCATTCTTTTTCTTTTGAAACACCACAATATTTTATTATGAAATTATATATTTTTACAGTACAATACAAAAAAGTAAAAACAATATCATGGACAAAAATTCTGCAACACAAGAAAACTGAGTCAAAAGTCCTGCAACTTTAATTTTACTATTGCATGGCTCACCTTTGGCCTTTAAAACTGCTCAATTCTTTTATGGCATGGAATAAATTAATTTTCTCACATACTTGGACAGTAATTTCTTTCTATAATAGATATATGTTTTCCTCTAATTCTTTGAAAGTTAAAATATGACTTTTTTTCAGTTGTTTCTTCACCTTATTTTTTTCTGTGGGATTAAGGTCTGGTGAATGGCCAGGCCAGTCTAATATCTCTATTCCCATGTTTCCAAAGTATGATTTTGTTTTGTTGGTTGTATGGGCAGGTGCACCATCTTGTTGACAAATGTATTCACCATGAGAAAAGCTATTGGTATAAGATTTTCATCTAGTATGTTAATGTAAACTGATGAATCAAAACATTGATTCACAATTTGTAAGCTCCAAGTCCATAAGCAGTTAAAATTCCAAGTTCCATATACCATAATCCCTGGTGTAAATTTTACAGCCTTTGAAATGCAATTAGGATGATATTCCTCACCCTTTGCATTTCCATCCTTAGACAGACAAAATCTTGATTTGTCACTAAATATTACTTTTTTCCATTTATTAATGTCCCTATCTTTATATTTTCTATACCACCTTTTTAAAACTGTTTTGTTTCATTGACTTGTAAGTAGTAGTCTCTTTTTTGTTTGCTTAAATCCATAGCCCATTTCTTTTAACACCTCTGCCTTGCTGCATTTTTTTTTGGGAAATAAATGTTTAGTTATTTCATTCCACTTGTTAACATTTTAACTGAATTTATGCTAGAACTTCTTAGAAGATAAAATTCTCAGATGTCTTTCTAGTATAATGTGGTCTTCCTGATTTTGCACACCTGTTTTTCCAGTTACTTTGTATTTTTTAATGATTCTATCCCATAATAATTTGTGACATTCCATTAGCTTGATTATTTCTGAGTTGGAAACACCTTCTAAATGCTTTTTAATAATAATTAACTCTCACATCTTTTCCAATGGGTTTACAATTAGGAGCCATAGCTATATTTAAATTCTAACAAGTCAAATATGCAAAATACTTCTGCTAATTCAAGTTAAAACACAGAATGATTATTTTCTATATAAAAAAATAAGTTGTTATAACAATTTTATGAATTTAATCAAAGTTGCAGGACTTTTGTCCATGATGTTTTTTCACTTTTACTTTCCTGGCTGTTATCTATTCATAACAAGGGAAAGTATTGGAATTGTGCCAAATTTGATCTTCTGAGTTTTTTTTTTTTTTTTGCAAATCTCATGTTTTGAAACCCCTGAACCCAAAAAACTCAAAAATGGCAAAGATATTCCGTGAATTCGTATGTGTGTTGGCATCTATTTCATTTAATATCTCAGAATGGAGTGAAGATTAAAAAACAAAATTTGGTACAGTAGCTTGTGTATAAGGAGCATTGATGCTATTAAATTTCGGTGATGAAAGGTCAAGGGGGAGGAAAATAGAGGGTGGTCATGTCATATCTTGCATGGGCTTAATGAAGATTTTACTTTTAATATAAATTTTTTGTTTGTTTCGTTGAAAAGAAGCTATATTTTTTAAGTTGTTCATTGTATAATATCAATCATATAAAATTATATTTACTGTTTGTGGACTAAAAGGTATGTTAATATTATATTATTAATGTAGAATTATAATTAATAAATTATTTGTGAAAAATAAAGTACACAAAATTATTATTTTTGTATGAATTAGTAAAATAATTATCAGTAATTAGTGATTCAAATAAAGTTATATAATTTATTATCAAATTCATTATATTTTGCTTCAATGCATGGATTCTCAATCTTCACTCAATTTGACTAAATAATGTTTTTAAACTGATTTTAAATCATTAACTGATATATATCAAAAAGTACAAAGAATGAAAAATGTTAAATTATATGTATATAAACAAAACTATTACACACCAAGAATGTGGTATTGGAATCAAACAAAACTTTATTAATGCAAGAGTAATGACTGTAATAAGTGATTACAACATTATCATCATAGCAAAGGGACAACTTCTTATGGTACAGCAATGCAATTTAAAGGATTCTTTAAACTTAGTACAGTAAAGTGTCGTTTATCCGAAAGCCGATCAACCGAAACGTCGATTAACCGAAAGCTTTCCAGTCGGACTGTGTCGTGCTGAATCGAATGTTTTGATACTAGATTAACTTCTAAAGTATAATTTTTTTGTTTTTATATTTTTCAATATATTTATTTTGTTTGTACAAAATAAAGAAATAATTTTTAACGATACAATAGCCACTAAAATTTTCGTTAGGCTTAAAATCGACGAAAATTCAATGCGAAGCAACACGCAACAGAGAAAAATTTCAACGTGAGATAGGTTAATATATTTTTTCGTACATAACTTATTTTTTGGATAACCGATTATCCAAACCCCAGTCTCCAATTGATTCGGATAAACGACGCTCTACTGTACTTTGTTGAAACTCCTCTTGACTGGATGCATATGCCTTCATTAGGGATTGCAATTGCTGGATCCCTCATCCAGCAATCCAGCTGGATCCAGCACTTGGTGCTGGATCCAGCGCTGCGGATCCGCAAATACTCAATTAACTTTCTAAATAATTGCGCAAAAGTCTATGTCGTCGCGTCGCCGCTTTGCTAACTACTAGACTGCTACTAATTACTTACTCACTACTTTACTAACACTAATAATTAAATTACTTATAAATAAACTATACCTTAATCAATTCAACAAAATTTAATAAAATAATAACGTATTCAATCGCTTTTAACGATCTTCCTCAGTTACAAAAAAATACAACATTAACTATAGAACATAAAATGTGTTTGGAATAAATGTAAAAAGAATAGTGCTTAATTACATTCCATTTTTAAACAAGATACATAGATGTACTGCCAGGTCTAATAATTTTCGTATTGTATACCGACGTAATCCCACTGTTTTCAAACTTTTAAGAAACGATAAAAAGAAAGAGGATCGGAATTCAACAACGGGTATATATTCGGTGCCTTTACACGACCAACGTTTCAATTCCAAGCTCGTTTATGTGGGTGCAACGATGCGCAGTTTAAAACAAAGGCTCAAGAGCACAAATATACAATCAGTAAGAACCTTGACAACACTGCGCTGCCATCAGACGCAAGAGAGAAGGATGTTAACGTTCAATGGGATCAAGCGGCAATTATAAAAACGACGACAAATAGGCAAACGGTCAAACATCTTGAGAGATTGGAAATCTGCAAGGCGCACATGACAACTGGTTGTATAAACCATAGAGATGCGGACTCATTGTCTACCATGTGGAGATCCTTTTACATTAATTAATGTTATTAACGGACAATGCTGGTTTCATTGGATCTTATATACAGGGTGTTTTTTTTAAACTGACGGTACTCAGAGACATCTGTAGAGCAATCTAACAGCCGGACTGTCGCCAAATTTGGAAGAGTGACTAAGGACGACATGGGAAAGAGATTCCGCGAAGAAAAAAGTAGTACCTAAATTTTCCGGTAGGGGTGGATTTGGCGCTGTTGTAGCAAAACAGCTAAAAATCTGCATAAAATCCAGCTGCAATTAACAAACACACGAATGAATAATCAGACAGAGGTTTCAGTGTAATAACGAAAGTTTAATTAATCAGCAAATAACCTTCTCCCTTCTTCAATGTGATCACCGTCCTGCTGGACAACTCATTGCATCCTGAACACCGTGTTCTCTATGGCCGAACGTAACATGTCCGCAGGAATGTTCATCACAGTTCGAGAAATGTTGTCCTTCAAAGTCATCAAGTTTGGGACACTAACAAGATAGACCTTGGACTTTAAGTAACCCCACAGGAAAAAGTAACATGGGGTTAGATCCGGGGAGCGAGGCGGCCCATGCAAGTGGAAAAAAGCGACTGATGACCCTTTCTTCAGTGAAGTGCTGGTAGCTTTTTCGCTACAACAGCGCCAAATCCTCCTCTACCGGCGAATTTAGGTACTACTTTTTTCTTCGCGGAATCTCTTTTCCATGTCATCTTTAGTCACTCTACAAAATTTGGCGACAGTCCGGCTGCTAGATTGCTCTACAGATGTTTCTGAGTACCGTCAGTTAAAAAAAACACCCTGTATATATTTTTTCCGCTATTTATTTTGTTTATTTATCTATATTTTGTCTGTTTGGGCATTTTTCGTTAATTTTCATATTTATTCCGAACACATTTTATGTTCTATATTTAATGTTCTATTTTTTTTGTAACCGAGGAAGATCGTTAAAAATGATTGAAAACGTTATTATTTTATTAAATTTTGCTGGATTGATAAAGGTGTAGTTTATTTAACTTATTCTACTTCCAGTACATAGTTTTATATACCTATAAATAACTACAGACTAATATGTAGAGCCTATATATGAAAACTGGTAAGACTGATAGCCACTTAGCCACTGATTATCCGTCCTTACATTATTATAATATATTAATATAAATTAATCAGTAGAATTACCTTTGCTATTATTTAACTTAAAGATTACATTATAATTATAATCTAACTAAACATTTAAAGTTAATTATCTCTATCTCAAATGTTAAACCGAACCAAAGTTAAGTTTACTACCTAAATGTGTAAGAAGTTTTACTGATTTATACCAGTCTAAATAATAAAAGCTTTTTAAGTATTTTTAAAAAATGTTTTATTTCATTAAAAAACATAAATTGCAGGATAGATAGATAGACAGATAACACTTTATTGCACCAAAAATACATCCATGCTGGATCCGCGCTGGATCCAGCTGGAATGATTTCAATCCAGCAAAAATCCAGCTGGATTCAAAACACTGCTGGATTGCAATCCCTAGCCTTCATATAGTCATGTATGAAGGCATGCACACACTATATGCTGTTCTGTGACAATTTGCCTATAGACATTACAACTGTTACTCCAAATCCCTAATAATTATAGATAGCCTAAGCTAGTGTCTCATCTGTCCCATAAATGCTTGATGGGTAGCAAATATGAAGACTGAAAGGCCAAGGAAATGTAGCAAAGTGATAGAGAAATTCTTGGAAAATCCAAGCTGTACGTGGCCAATTATTATTTTGCTGGAAAATGGTTGTATGTGTGATGCTTATTTATGTATACCCAGTTTGAGTAGCTGTCTTTGAATACCAGTAATGACTGAACAATGCAATCACAGACTTTCAAACAACAGTTACATTGAAAACTGAACACAGAGAGATCCTTTGCAAGCCTTTTAATATGTTACTGGGGTAGTGATTTTAAGGCATTCTGGTGGTATTTACCTGAAAACAATTGGAACACAACTGTAATAATTTTCTTACCTGTATACAGAGTTTTGTAGTGACAATTCTGCTCATATTATTAATGTCAAAATATAATTCTTAAAATCTATATGTAAAAAAATATATAATTTTTTATGGCAAGATTTTTTTATTTTTGTTATTATTATTATATGCAATTTACTTTTTAAATCATATTTTAAAAACATGTATTTTTAGATTATTGTTTATTTCTATACATGATATTCTAGTAAATTTATCTAGTATTTTAGTTCATTCTTTGTGAATTCATAATATCCTAGTAATATCTGATTTTTTGTGTTTTCTAACTTATTTTTATTATTTGCTTTTTTTATAATGTATTTTTTAAAGGGATGTTATATTTTTAACTGCAGGGGGAGACTTTTTGCATATATTATTACCTTTATTGTAATTATCTGGGTGTGTATATATATATTATTTTAGATTTTTCTATCTAATGCTGACATGATTAAACTGTATGATGATAAATATTTCAACTTAAAGAAGTTATTTTGCAAAATTTCTGAATATTGAATTAAAATAAGACATAATTTTTTCAAATTATTTCCATATGTTGTTATAGATTTTATAGCATTAATATAAGTCTTCTTTTTACTAATACACATATTATGTGAATGTGCTGCTTTGAGTTTTTTCATTTCATTTCAAAAGCAGTTTGAATAAATTTTTCAAAGACTAATTTTAACTAGAAAATCCATTGACTTTAATCTACAAATGTATTTACTGTAAAATTTTAAATTTGTTTTGCATCAAACTTTTACATTGAAATTGTTATAACATGTAAATGAGGTTTATTAAAAAATTAATCATTGAGCATTTAGTCTGATTTCCATATAAAATTGAGATTGTCATAATAATTCCAATAGAATCTGTCAAGAGATTCTATTATATCAAACTTTTAAAAGTAATTCTAAGATTTTTTTAATATTTAAATTGTTAATTATATATTGACGGGGATAAACCTAATAAGGATTTTTTAAAAAGGTTGAAAGTAATTATTAAATTATTAATATTTGTGATATCAATATACAGTTTGACATTTGAATTTCACAATATAGATAATACCTTTAAATTAAAATGATTTATTAATGCATATTTTTACAGTGTCATAAATAACCTCTAACAAAAGGTCACCATTGTAAAAGAAGACTGTTTGTTCCTTGTGATCAGACATGGTGGATGTATGAAAACGTTTTAGTTTCTTCCATGTGTTTTTGGTGTAAAATAGTGTCAATTATTTTAATTGAAAATGTAATAATGTCTATTAATTCTGCATCAGATATATATGTGTTTGTCGACATTCTCAATATTAAAAATATAAAGAATAGTGTAAAGGTCCGCTTTTAGCATAGCAGGTCTAAAAGCCACACGACCGGGGTAATTGGTCCCACCTGGCGTTGGGCCTATAAACGGCTGGGAAGAACAAAGGGGTAACGTCTCCGTTTATGGGTACGCGTCAATGTGTTTGCCACATGTTGCTCGATTTGAGAAATGTAAACAAGGAACGGACGCGACTGTAAGCTACGTCGCCGAGAGGAGGGAGGACGTCTTTGGAAGCTCCCAGGGGAAAAGAAGGACCTGATTGGTCGCAAGTTGTCGCCGTGGAACCCTTTAAATTTTAAGAGTGGCGAGGGGAACGGGGAGAAGGGCGAGAGACCGGATACGTGGTAGTCTCTGACACTTAGGAAGCCCGTGAGGTGTAGAGAGAGTGTTCTCCTCTTAGGAATTCCTCTGGGAAGGGTTAGTGTAGAGACCAGACAGCCACACGGTTGAGCCAACTCCGCAAACCGACCGGAGTTTCCCCCGAGTCTAATAGTCCCCAACAGACAAGCTGACGTGAGACACCATACCTTTGTTGCATAGTGTATGTAATGTTGTCGAACTTGTACATCCTGTAAATATTTGTTTTGTAAATAAACTGTAAATATTCACTGGACTGAGTGTGGAGGTGTAGCTTTCCTTGAACCATCGTACGGACATTCTCGAGTCGTAAGAACCAACTCGAGACGGATCATCGTAAAGATCATAACGGATTACGTAAGGATCTTCACTAATAGATTAAATTGAAATAGTTGTTGATAATTCCAAAATGTAAATTAAACAGTATAGCAATTAAGAAAAATAATAAAATATTCAGTTATTTTATTCATATTATATATTATTCAAAATTATTGGCAAACAAAATTTTTACTTATGTATGAAAGTTTAAAGAAATTGCATTGCCCAGAGTAACTGGAATTTGATAGTTAATTGAATGTTTTTTGTATTTATAAAATAATTTTAAATATCAAAATTTATTTTTCATATAACAATATAATAAAATCAGCGTTTTAGTCATGCTCTTTTATTTGTAACTTTTACTAAACTTGTATACTTAACGAGGAAGAACAAACATAGATATCATTTGATTGTTTTTCTAGTAACGAAAATATTAATTCAATTAGTTAAACAAATGTTATTATATTTAAGAATATTATAAATCATGGTATTCTCAATAATGTAGTAAAAGATTAATGAATGATACTTACCAACAGCTAAACCAATAATTAATATTAAAAAGCCAGTTGCTGCAATACTCAAGTAATACACATAATGTCTAACAATTTTGGGCCAAAGTGGAAACAAGCATACTAATACAGCACCAACAACTGTTAATATATATAAAAAATAATTTTGTATTAATATTAAATGTAAATTAAAATCGTTCTAAAACTTTTTATTTAAAAATTGTGAAAATTAACAAACCTAATAAAGTTCCAATCACCCAAGCTCTAACTGGAATTGGATCATAAATCCAAACATAAGCCTATAATAATAATAATAATAATAATAAATGACATATAAACACATTTACTAAACATTATAAATTATTAAAATTTAAATATATTTAATAATCTTTTTAAATTATTTGTTTCTGAACTAATTTCAAAAATAAGCATATCTAATAGTTACCTTATACTAGATTTTATTTAAATGTTGCATTATTCAATGTGTTTATTGAAAGATCCATAAAATAACCATAAATTTTACTATAGTTTGTGAATGATCTGTTTAAAATGAACCCTCTACAAAATGGAAACCTGACTAAATTGCAAATTATTCTATTCCAAAATGTATTTTCTACATAAAATATACTAACTCTCATGATTTGATAATAGTATCAGTTTTTTTCTTTAAGATCTCAATTCCATTGTCTAGAACATAGTTGTGGCAATGCAGTACCACTATTCCTTTCCAACTCCAAAAGAATTAACTCATTTGTTGAGTAAAGAATATTTTATAAAATATGCACATGAGGGAGAAAAATTTTATATGCAAAATCAAAATAATTTGATGTATTGCCATTTTTTCTTAAATAAATCTATCAAATGATTACAATGAGATGTTTTATGAGAAAATGCTCCATCTCATTGTTGCTGCTGTTTCTAGCTAAAACAAACAATGCATCTGAAAAAATTTTTAAAACTAGTCAAAATTCAGTATTGTATTACTGATATAAAGAATAACAAAACTTGATTTTTAGAATTATATTGTCGATAAATTTGTCTACTTTTTAAATAAAAATACTCTTACTCAATCTTATTATAACTATCAACAGGTTTGAAAAACTAATTCATTAAGTGCTGACTAAGTAGTATATCTTCAGAAATAGGAAAATTAAAACTAATTTTGTGAATATTAGGTTTTTGCACAGATCAAAAATTTTCTTCTATTGCATCACATACCATTTTAGTGTTTTCATGTATTTGAAACATGAGGACACTTATATGAGCATGTAAGTAGTAGCAAATATGAAAAGTTTAAAAAATATGTTATTCTTTTTCTGCATTGATAAAAACATAACCCTCTATGAAATGGAAAATTTTGTCCGATACCATCTTGTTCTATTTTAGATATTGATTTGATTATATAAAGTAAAACTTAATTCAAAATATTTACATATACAGTATATACATTATAATAAAGAAAGTGTTGTTTCTTTCGTTAAGAGAGAATAATACTTATTTAATCCTCAAGAAATACATTTTTCTGTATTATATCAAATCCAATAAAGTTAGAACACACCAACAATTTTCTGAATAAAAATTTCAATGGCAACTAAAATGTTTTACCAGCATTTACATTTGTTTTCTAGTACAATGTCATGCTGCCTACAGTTTTAAAAATAAATCTGTTATTTGGATATCTTCTTATATTTGCAATAGTAAATTAAGTAAATATGCATCAACAGATGAATTAGAATATAATTATACTATCTGGGAAAATAGCCACATGGGTTGCACTTCCATCCTTCAACTGAATTTAAAATAAACACAATATAGTGGTCAGCTACTTTAAAAAAAAATAATTTTACTTAACAGAAAAACAAATGCATCACACACAAATACCAAGCTACATAAAAAGCTGCAAGGTAAGGAAAAATAAAATATAAGCATACTTATTCACATTGTCATGTGTATCAATTAGTGATGTAACAAATAGTATATTCGGCTTCAGCCGAATACTGAATATTCGGCCATTCGGCCATGCTCCTGGCCGAATATTCAGCCAAACTATTCGGCTTGATTAACGCACGTATGAAAATTAGCGCGCAAACCGCATTATGGCAAGGATCGTGCACCCTGCTTTCTATTGGCCCGCTGTCACTATGATTTTTTCTTCCGGTAGGTCTAAATTATTTAAATTAATAATTATAATTTAATTAATTAAAGTTAAAATGAGATGGAGTCTAATGTCTACCTCTAGTGCCAAATTGGTTTATAATTTATGTAATAGCCATAAATAGCCCAATATGATTCGGCAGTTGTTGGTATTTAGATGTAAGTTATAACTTACAAGTTATTTTATTTGCAATCGATCTTTTTAACTCATTAATTAAGCACTAAAATTTTATTTTTACTATGTATTTGTCGACCGAATAGTACCCTAAGGATATACTTTAGTGGGGACATATGGTCTAGTTTCTCCCCAGTTGTGGAACAGTTCAAATATATTATTGGGGGTTTCTATTTGTGAAGTTTGGTGATATTTTGTTGCTATTGTTTTTGTCAATATTTTTAAAATTAACATGATTTCAAATGTTATCTTTTGCATATAATGAGAAATGCTTATTCTTTGCTTTATATGTAAAATAAATTATAAATTAGTTACTCATCTTCTAGAAATAAATAATTCTTTCATTAAATACGATAAGTTTCAATAAAATGTTTCGTAAAAAATATTAAAATATACAAGAATACGAATATAACATAATTAACTAAACAATAACATTAATGCCCAATACATTCTAACCTACACGCCATCAATGCCATAAGATATTGGGCTAGATAAAGGCTATAATATTATTGAATTACAAAATAATTTAATACTAGAGTTAGATGCTATTTCTTATTAACTTTAAATTATCATTATTAATGTTCAGCATTAATAAAAGTTACCAAAATGACTAATTTACTGTGTTTTTGTTATTTCTTACTCTTATTTTTAGGTATTCGGTATTCGGCCGAATAGTGATTTAAATATTCAGTATTCGGCCGAATAGCGAAAAATAGGCTGAATACCAGTTAGTAACCAAATATTTGTTACATCACTAGTATCAATAGTTTACAAATGCCTTACATATGATCTGCACATCCATATTTGTAAGACAGCTCCTTGCAAAATAATGTGTTACTATTGGTCATGAACTATTGTATTTTTGTGGTAGCCTACCTTCTTATACCAAGACTACACAAGCCATCAGCCATGTGGGTGACCTAAACTCAGAAATTTCAGGCTGCATTCTTGCATTACAACAACAGTCATTTATGATAGCATGTTTTTTCAGCCACTTTGTTTTAAGATTATGACAATGATATTCATTAGCATGTTGACATGATTAGTTTGTGTTCTCTATCTGAAAGTTGAGAATATTCAAATGTCCTATTCCATCTGTATTAAACCATAAACTAATTTTTCTATGTAGAAAACTGTTAATATAGTCTAATTTGTAGTATTAATTAGAAAATATAATAAAATATTTTTTGCATGAATATTATATTATATATAATATTTAAATAAAATAGTTTTTTTGTAAAAATTGGTATTTTATTAAAAAGATCATAGCTGTTATTTAAATTTTATCTTTTTAAAAATAAAATGTTTTTGAAAATACTAAATCTTATTTTCTACATTTTTCAAGTCATAAAATTATTTGTAATTATTCAATAAATAATTTACAGTGATGAGTGTCTTAAATTTATATATCAAAATTAATGTTGTGATTACATTTTATTTATACATATTTCATTAATGAAAAATTAAATCACTTCTGTATCATTTACTTTTAATTTATTCTTTGAGATAGTTCTATAACGGTATAGTATGGGACATTTAGTATTTATTGATTCAGGACAAAAATATAAACTGTCACGTTAGAATGACAAGCCATAATTCTTAAATATGATTACTGACAATGATGTTCATATTTCTTTTTTACCTAGTAAATATGCATAATTCTTATATTAAAATTTATCTGTTGTCTTTAAACAAAATCAAAATTATATTTATGTTAATATGTTAGATATTTAAATAAATTTTTTTATTGCTAATTAGTTTTGAATTTTGTTTAATTGTAAGAAAAATAATAATGTTCTAAATTTGTTTTTAACTACAATTCCCCATCAGTAAAGATAGTAAAAATATATGATCTGTTATTACATAAACATAATATTCACATTATTATTGAGAACCAAAAGTAAATAGTCAGTCAAAACAATCTGAACGAATAACATTATATTAGTTTTAGAAAACTTTCCAAACAAATTAAGTATTTGCTCTTAACAGCAGTTACAATAAAAGCAGTTTGCAAAATTATATATACAGTCAACTCCACATAAGTCGACACTCCGAGGGGAAGTGGAAATGTGTCGAGTTATCCGATGTGATGACTAAAGCGAAGTTGGAAAAAAACCACAAAACTACAATTAATAAAATACAGTAGTGCATTATACAGTAGTATAGGCTTACAATACATTGTGTCCTCCATTTACAATTACTCTGTAGATGAAAAACTGAAAAATTTGTTTAGTGTTGTTTGTTTTGAGCACTTAACTGTCTCGACTTTCTTTTTCAACGATCACGAACGCCTTGAAAACATCATCTTCGCAATTGTCAATCATTGGCAAGTAACGTCTAAGGATTCTTAATGCCTCTGGCATGAGAAAATGTAAAATTGGATTCTGGTGTGACGTTGATGTAGATTGTATATTTTCTTTTTGTTTATCTGTTATTATTTTATACATAAAGATACATAAAATGTTAAGGCATTTTTATTAATATATATTAATAAATAAACCGACTCCCCTCCTGAAAAAAAAATGAGTTTGCACCACATGTGCGGAGTGAATTCATTTTTTCAGGAGGGGGTGACGACTTATCAGAGTGTGGGACAGCAAAAGTATGTCGACTTATCCAGTGGTGTCAAGTAAACCGGAATTTTTTTAACATTAATGCCTATGTAAGTCGGCCGGGACCACAGAAAAGTGACTACTTAACCGATGGTGTCGAGTTATCCGGGTGTTGACTTATGCAGACTTGACTGTATTTTAACACAATTTCTTCTGCTTCAAATATGACAATTATATCTTATACAAATGTGAATGTACAGTATTTGTATTTGACATATTGTATACACTTCATTATTCAATGGAAAGTCAACCACAATTGAGATAAGTTAAAAGAATTAAATGATGTTTGTGTTTTTATTAAATTTATGTAAAAACAATAAACAGATAGAAAAAATATTCATTACTCCTAGATTAGTATATAACATATCACTGACTATAATTATTTTCTAATTATTTAGCGATGCACATTGTTGGAAAACTGTCAAGCTATTAATTTGAAATTCACTATTTTATTTTCATTGATATTAGTGTACAATCCCAAAATAAAAAAATTAATTTACAAATATAATAAGTTTAATCTACATTAAACAAAATAGTATATGATTTTTCAAAATTTATATATATTTTTATTTACATTGATTATATTTAAACAGATTAATAAATTTCATTTCCCAGTATTTTGAATAAATTGAAGATTTAATAGTTGATAACCAGATGGTCAAACAGTTAAAATGTCAGCCTAGTGCTCTGGGAAACCAATCAGACCAAAAACAACCCCCCCATAAAGTTTTCAGAGTGGTGTGTCCTGCATATGTTGGACACACCAGTCCAATCTGGCTATCCCAATTTGGGCCTGAGAAAAGAAAAGATTACTTTTCCCAGCTTGTGGGCACTAAGAGGGATTTTTTTTATTCTTGTTTTTGAGATATTTTAAATATAAATTATTATTATTGAAAAATTAATTTCATAAAACAAAAATCAATCATCACAAATAAATTTATTTACTTTTTATATATTGATAAATCAAATATACTGGTGGAATATGAATTATTATGTGTTTTCCTATTATTATACATAATTCACATATTTAAGAGTGTAACAATCATAAGTGATATAGTAGACTAATAAGTAGTCTGTATGTAACAGCATTTATATTTCAAGACACTTCAAGTAAACAGAATTAAGATTATAACCTTTTAGTATAAATTCTTAAATTTTTAACTTATAAAAATACATTTATATAAGCAATCTAGACCTAATAAATTAAAATTACCTCATTTCCATCAACAAATACTTGTTCAAGATGCATGTCCAGTTTAATTTTTTTCTTTTCTTTTTTCTTTTCGGGCCCTTCTTCCTTTAAAAGAAACATTTTTTACATTTTATTTTATACTAACTACAACCAATACAATATATTAATAAAAAAGATATAAATCAGTATATATAAAAAATACTGATAGAAATATATATTTTATCCAATCATCATCAGTTGTTTATCTGACCTGACCTGCTACAAATATTTTTAATTTATACAGTCACCTATAAATAAATAATCAATGAAAAAATTAAATTTTAACAAATGTTTTAAAACATTTAAACTTACCTGCTACAATTTTGATTATGAGATATAAATTGTTAACTTGAAACATTAAAAACATATATAAATATAATTTTAAAATTAATAAAGTCATAGCCATTTTAGTAAGAAAGTATATATATATATACACAAAGAAATGAAATAATTTGAATAGGAAATTCATAAATATATTATTAAAAATCATTACATGGATATGTAAATGAGAAAAAATTTATAAAATTATTTTAGCATTTCATTGTGTTTTCCTATTGACTAGCTAATTACTTTTTACACTTACAGTCTGATTGCATGCCAGATAATTCCACCAGAGTTTTTTAAAATCACTACTCCAGCATCCTATGAAAAAACTTGAGAGGCTCAGTCTATTCAGAATTTTCAGTGTACCTGTTATTTGGAAATCTTCGAATACTATACACACCTGTCTGTTAAACAAGTCTGTCATTAATAAGTCATTGAAAACATTACTGAGCAAGAAGCAATGTGGCTGACTGCCTCAAATATATCTTGTTTTATAAATAATGTAATTTCTAGAAAGCCCATTAAAAGCTCAAGAACTTTACTGACTTCCCTAAATATATGGGAACATGATATTTGTCTTTGACAGGATTTATTTCTTCTTCATCTTCATCACTTGTTTCTTTACTTTAGCAATGTTGTCTTCAGATGAGGGCCCACAGACAGATCATTGTCAGTGCTGAAAAGAAAATCAATCACTTTTCACTTTTTCATCATTCATTGTTGTAATGAGATCATCTCAGTCTTCCACTGTATAGTCAATGGATTCTAATTTATTCTAAGCATCAGCAAGTTATTGACTGAAACCTGTTTCTGTAAAGCAATTTGTAATGATGTTTTGTGGAACTTCATTCTAAACTTCGTTAATCGTTTGCATCGCATCTAGCAGGTTCACTTCATATTCACTTGAATCTCTTTAACAATATTATTTCTATATCATAATTTGAAATTTTGAATAATTCCCTGATCTAAAAGTTACAATATATAAGTTGTATTTTGGTGGTAAAAATTGAACTGTTATAGCTTTTAGAATGGGAATTTGCACTGCTGATAAAAAAAATCAGTTTTTCTGTTTTAAAGAAATCATTTAAGTGTCTAATTTTTTTAGGCAGTTAGAGGAAATCTCTGATGTTATGCATACTTTATTTGCTGCATATTGTATAGGTGACACTTCAGCATTGCAGAAACATCAATGCCTTGAAGATTTTTCAATTGATAATGCTGGCAGTTTTTCATTGCCTGTTATGTTTCCTTCCAAGAGTTACATATTCTTTTTTTTTTTTCTGTGACATAAATCAGACAAAACAACAATGTTCAAAGATAACAGATATTTAAAAAATAAGGTGTTTCATCTGAACTAAAATTCAGGCTATATTTCTGTACAATTTCTGGTAAACTTTTCAATCACTTTGTGCAATCATAATTCTGTACTTTTACCACAAACTTTATTGAAAACTATTCCATGCCACTTCTTAAATTTATCCATTCATTTGCTGCTTGCTTTAAATCTGGTATGTCTCAACTGTTCAGATTTTATCCTAAGTTTTCCATCAACAGAAATAGTCTTGATTCTATACTGTATAAACCCACTTCAGCACACACTTTTCAGCACTTGAATACTCACATTTATGCTTTATTTTCTGTTCTGACTTTATTGTTCATTGAAGATTTCCAAAATCCTCTCCTTGTTTTTCAGACAGATAGAATTTGACATTTATTTGAATTCTCTTTCTCAATCTCTGATTTTTGTTTTGTTTTCTTTCACAGTCTTTACAATAAATAGCTTTTCTGCTATTGACAAAATCTTTAGGTTTTCTCTTGTTTGCTATTTTCATCTATTTTGAATGAAAGCATCAAAACTCTGGTTAAGTAGTCACTATCAGTGATGAAAAGGTTAACATGTGATTCAAATTTTACAGCGAAATTTATAAAGTTTAGTTCTAAATAAGATATATATAAAAAGAGGATCATGAGATATGACATACTCAAAGACAAACTAATTTGACTGGCCAATAACTCAGTAAGTTGTCAAATCACATTTGTGTTTATTACATTTTGAAATCATTATTTCTTAAATTTTTAGATTTTGAAAATTTAAAAATGTAATGATTTTAAAGCACTAAGATTTGATTTGTCAATTTGTATTTAAGAATAAGATCCTTACTTTAGGTACAAAATATCATCAAAGTTTTGAATCTTATGTCATGAAATCAGAAAAATATTTCTATACAGTAACAATCTTCAACTTCAAGATATCATCATATCTTGAGGTTGAAGACTGAAAACACAAATGAAAGCACGCAAAAAATGAAATAAAGTCTTTTGATATTAAATTTTGAGTTAGTGAAAAGTAATCTAAAAATTATTCCAACTTAAACTCAATGCATTTTGTATTTGTAAATTATAAAAACTCCAATTAACTGTGGTTTTGCGTTATCTGAAGCTGAAGAGAATGCACTACATTTCTTTTACTGTAATTCATGGAAGAAACATGTATTATAAAATGATTTCTTTCTGTTACCTTTTATTATTTAATGAGAGAAATCATTCATATTAAAATCTAACTACAACAATACATTTTTAATCTTAAAACCATTGTACATACTAGCTGTATAATAAATGTTATAAAAAAGCATTCTTACATATGATTAAATTCAATAAGGTGTAAAAGACTTAAAACTGATACCATATAAATCTTTTATATTCATAATTTTTATCTGAAATGACTGTGGCCACCCATTTTATCTGAATTTTTGATTATCTGAGGAGCATTGGTCCACATTACCTTGGATAATGAAGGTTCAACTGAATATTAGAGTTAAATTAAGAGGAAAATCAAGATTGAGTGTGAACTTCCCTAACTTGAAATTTTATTCATTGAGAGTCTATTGTATACACTACATATACACACAAATACATATATCTTTTTTCCCAGTATCTTATATGTATGTATATATCTAATTTAACTCAAGAAATTTCTGAAATTTTTATTTTGAAAAAACACATATAAAACATAAATGATATAAAACTTGAATCCCCTTTTTCAGTTTAAAGTTTAGATGATTTAATGTTTAATTTATTACTATAATTTAAAATTTATTTTCAAAAATTCTTTAATTATTGAAATTTGCTTAGTCTTAGTATATTTCATTAATTAAAGAATTTTTTAAAATAAAACATAAAATTAAAATGTTCTGACACACTTTTCAAAAATACATTTAAAAGAAAAATCTGGTTTTGCAAATTATTTAAAATATGACAAAATGAATGCCAGCTGTTAAAACTTTACTCACATTTTTTAATTTTAAAAATGTCTGAGAACTAATATAAATCATTGATGATATATTTGACTTTTTTGTAAAATTCTCAAATTAAATGAAAATTGTTTCTAACTGAAATGCTAATTTGATATGAGCTACACTGAGGATGAAAATCAAATTGTTTTTTGATTGAACCAAATCTCGAATCACTTCATAATTTAATTATACTATTCTTTCTGTAATGTATCTTATTATTTTACCTTTTTAGTGTCAGCCTTTTCTTCTTTTTCTGATTTACTTTTTTTCTCCTTATCTTTCAATTTTTTTTCTTTCTCCTTTGTTTCTTCACTTCCAGCATTAGTTTCTTCATCCTTCTCTTTTTTTTTCTTTTTACTATCTTTCTGAACAACAATTTTCTTGGCACGATGAAAAAATTTGTGCCTTAGCATGCTAAAAATAAAAAGTTAAAATAAATTATGAGCATTTTATTAAAACAATAAACAACATGAAATACTTACTTATCCATGAACTCCACGATTGATTCTCTTGTTGTGAAATTAGCTTCCATCTTCTTACTTTTAGCCCATGGTGAGTCCATCAAACAATCAATAGCTTTTGAAGCTGTGATATAGAAATAAAATTTTAACATTAAAAATTTTGAAACAAAATTGTTTTTTTTTTTTGAAAATATTTGTATAATGTATTTGATAACCATTCACCAATGGTTATCAAATATATTGTTAACAAAATCACTTTTTAGTAATGATAAATAAAAATATAAATGCAAGTACAAAATATAAATCTACTGAATTATAATCATGTCAAAATCTTAAAAGAATGTTATATTACCAATGAAATATTCTACTTTATGACTGAGAAGTGTTGTCTTTTTTGCCGGAAGCTTGTCTCTAAGATATTTGGCAATAGCATATTCAACTTTAGTTGGTTTACTTTCTTCTTGTATCTCTTGCTAAATTTAAAATAAAGATCATGTATTGTTATTTACATAAAAGAAATTTAAAGATTTGTTTGGACATTTTTCAAGTATTTAAAATTTAAAACTAATATAATTTAATAAATTTAAATTTATTAATTTACTATCAATCAATGATGAAGTATTTGTTTACTTCTAAGACAACTTATGAAACAAAGCTTTGTAGTTTGTAATATAAATACAGTAGACTTTCATTAATTTGAATTTCCTCTTAATTTGAACTGGACCTGACACTAGTACCCATCCAATTCCTATTTAAATTAATATACAATTCTCTTGTTAATCCAAACTTGATTGTGCTGCCTCCTGATTATTTGAATCAACATCATGTGCTAGATTAAAATTTTATTCCCATATTCCCACTTTTGAAATTTGAAAATTGAATTTAAAATTAAATTAATTAAAATTCTAAAACATTTCAAATCAGTTGGCACATGATTAGGATGCTTTACATTTGCCCTGCAGTGCTTTGTTCATCACAGCTTTCCAATGATTTTTTCTTTATTCCATTGAATTAACAAGTACCATTGTTTTGTATTTCTCACTGATTAAACATTATTCTGTTTGCCATGTGATGTGATGTTAACGTGTTGTTAAAATCATTTTGTTTTTGTTCTGTAGCATCCAGAAATAGTTTTCTTTTAATTCAAGCTGTTGGGGCGATCCTTCTGAGTATGAATTAATGAGAGTCTACTGGATGTTTTGTAAAGATAAAGCATTTAAATTTACAATTACTTATAAACTGACTGAAAATTTTTATGTATAAAAATACAAAACAGAAAAAATAACTTTCATGCATTTATATATTTGATAAGATTCAGGATTTAACATCATTTAGCAGAAGTAAATTTCAAATTTTATATTTATCTGCATTAAAAACACTGCTATAAAATATATTTTATATTTATAGGATGTATAATTTATTACATTAAATAGAATGCATTATAAAACTATACACATTAATTGCAGTTTATGAAAAAATGATGTAAAAATATATTACAATTTTGGCTGCTTTAGCTTATCCAAAAATATAGTTTTCAAAATAGAGAAAAAGTCTATATTTTATATTGCATCAAAATTAATTAAAATAATAAAAACAACAATTATAAAAGTCATAGGAGAAAAATATGTATAGTTGATTATGATAACTATTTAAGTTTATATAATTTGTTACATTTATGTCTATAATTTATTCAAAAATTTCATTTAAAATTATGTATAATTATTTTCTAAAACTTATTTGCTGACAGTCAATATAGTTAAGAAATAAAAGTTATTAATTTTTCATAAACACTGTCCAATGTACTTGATTTCACTCTCAGCTGGAATTTAATATTTTTATGAAGTTATGATTGCATAATAATTGGAATATTTTTTAATTCCAAAAAAAATAAATGATACCTAAAAAATCAAAATAATGTATATATTAAAACTCAATACATTCCCTACAGTATCATCATCATCTTATCAATTTTTTAGTTTACAGATATACTGAAACAGCAAAATTTAATAATAGAATTTAGAAAAAGACTATAAAATCTATAAAGTTGATATTTTCAAATATTCAAATTCTTTGTGTATAACATAAATCATCTATTGGTTTTATTAGATGCATAATTTCTCAATAATTATAACATTATAACACATACTTTTCAACAATTTTCATTAGACATATTATTCAAAATTATCATTTTTCAAAAATATACATTTAAGATTTATTCCAACAGTATATATATACATGTTATTTAAGAAGAAAAAGCTTGTAAAAAGTATAATTAATATTGCAAATATTAATAAACTTAACATTTGTTAATGACACTATTTTACATCAATAGAAAATATATATGTGTGTGTGTATAAAAATTATACAAGTTTAAATAAACTAATCATGTATATACATTTTTAAAGCATTTTATATATGGTTTGTTCAGATAAAATATGGTATTGGATCAGCACAACATCTTACTAATATAAATTACACAATTAAAATTTAGTTTTATTGTAGTCAATTAAACAAACAAGTAAACAATATTAATGCTGAAACCATGATTAACTACCTAAATTAGTACAATGCATTATGATAGATTTTGATTAAAAAAAGGTAAGACAGTGCACAATATGAGTTTAACTCCCTATTTGGGAAGAATTAAAAATTTAAATACTGACTTTTTATATTAAGTTTTTTATGTCCATATTGTAAAAATAAATAAACTGTTATGAAAAAATGTTTTCTTTTAAAACTCCAACCTTTTAAAAATCCTGTGCACAGAGCTAGAAGGTAGTACATATTTTTTTTGGTATGTTTTCAACAAATATAGCATCTTATGTATTAATGTGCACCTACTTTATGACCAAATTACAGTCTGATTCTAAGAAACTTAATCAGAATCTTGTTTTGATATTAAATCAATACATGTATGTGTAGATTTGAGTAAAATATATTTTTATCAATTGTATATAACAACCATAAACAATTGAATATGATGAAATTTCAATTAGCTTATCAATACTTTAATATAATACTTTCTCTCTGTTTTTTATTTTAAGACAAATCTTCAATATAAAAAAAAAAAAAAAAAACACTTGCAACTATCATTTAATAACTGCAGAATTAATCATTAAAGTATTTTGTTACATAAATATCAATTTAATTTACATTTCTAAAACATTTATAATTAAAACCTTAATCTTTTTTTTATATCCAAGTTCAGTTTATTAATAATAAACTATGTATTAATCATATTAGATTTTCTTTCATTACTTTATCTGAAAATATATTAAACTATCTTGCCAAATTATTAGACCCAGGCAAAAAAACTGATGATTTGTTAGTTTTTGATGTAATAGTTCAATAAAAATGCAATTGTGATAGGATATTTAAAATATTTACATTTATTACATCTTACAAAATAAAAAGTAAGTTTTTGCATATAAAAATTTGAATGTAATAAAATTTAAAAAATTAAACATGAAACTCCAATGTAGTACAGCTCTGTAGAGTTCACTTCGTAGTAGTACAGCTCTTTTTGTCACTTTGTCTTGTACAGATATTGTATAAATTCCAGGAATAAGACTATGGTCTATAGCTTCCTTTTCTGTACATCGTCTTTAAAAGGAATCCAACAATATACCAGATTCTATCTTTTTGTTAATAGATGTCCTAGTTCTTTGTAAATATTGCTTAAGGGTGCCATGTATTCCATCACTGTTTATTCTTCTATTCTTCCCTGTTAGGGGAAGAATAGAATAATACACAGTGATGGTAATGAAAGGTGAAAAATAAAGAATTAAACATGAAAATTAGTGTTTTGAATCATCACCTCTAACAGCCAGTAAATGCTTCTATATCACAAAGAATACACTTTATACATTATTTTTATTTTTGTTCTCATAAATGGACTACGCTGCCAAGGTAAGATTCAAGCTCCGGACAAGAAGGTTTCACACCCAACCCGATTTTTGGGGACCATAACTGGAAAAGGGTTATTCATAGAGGTACAATTCCTTTGACGTTTTTGCTCCTACGAGTATGCTCTACAGCTCCGATAAGGTCTCAACCATCTCTTCGGAGCTCGAATCAAGTTGCTGCCATATCTTAATAAGAACCTCTATCGTTTCCTTATTGTAGTAGAAAGTTATCTTTTTTACATTTACACTGTTGCCACATAAAAAATTTAATTTAAAATGTTTGGGAGATAATAGAGAATAAGAACAACATTAAAAAATACTCATTCCTTAAACAATATTACAAAAAAGAGGTAAAGAAAGGTATGATTTTAGTTAATGGGTCTAATAATTTGGCAAAGGTAATGTAAATATTAAATCGCAAGATGACAGAAAAATTCGAATTTATTTCGTGATTAAGAAAATTCATTCTCAACGCATACAAATCTCATAAAAAAAGAATGTAAGTTAAAAGATCATTCTGTTCTTAAGGAATTTAAAGTGAACCATTCAGCCAATGTGAATAATTATATTTCATACGTTTAAAAAATATTTTTCCCTGTATAAAGACAATACATTTTAACATGTGTAAAACTTCAGTAAGAATAATTATAGGGCAACCGACATAAACAGCGGCATCTAACAACATTCCGACAGTACTGTAAATTAAATTCGAATAGATTAATGAATCTAATCGCGATTTATTCTTACTTCTTTCTTCTTACGTCCTTTCCTTCTGTCCGCCATCTTGCTTGTCAAATGTCTTCGTAATCGATCTGACGTCATCGCCCGAATATGAAATTTTTTAATTTTTTATATTTACGTTTTTTTCTCACTTTTCTATCGAATTTAATTTAAATACATCACTTTTAATGATAATAATACTAAAATATTTTTATTTTAGTATTTTGAAGTTTGTTTAAAATGAAAGACTTCGGTACCAAATAGTTATGAACTGGATTATTAAACTAATATTTTATATTTTTAAAGCGCTTGATAAAATGTGAGAAATAAATATTAAAAAATTTTATATGTAATTTTAAATTAAAAATTTTAATGACGTAGCATATTTCGTTTTGTGTTTTATAAAACGTGTCTCTCTTGCGTCATCATAATCAATTAAAGCTGATTGGCAAATTTGAAATTTAAAACTCATTATCACATTTTGAATACGATTAATTAGCAAATTAGTATTTAACCTTTAAAACATATGTATTTATTTTAAAGCAAAGAATCGTAGAATAAATATGGTTGAAAGGCACGATTGGTAATTTATAACTTCCAGATGGTTTAAGCCGTAAAATAATCAGAAACCTTCTTCCAATATACGAATTTTTACGTTCAAAACTGAATTTTTAAAAATTATATACAATCGGTTTCTAATAATTTAGAGTTCTAAATTATTAGAAACCGATTATTCGAATTATTCGAAATTATATTTAAAACATAAAATAACTGGTAGATATAAAACCCGATATATTAAATTTAAAAACTGATATTAATATTAAATGACTTATTATACGCTTACCTCCAGTTTTACATTTTCCAAAATTGGCTTAGAAACATTTATTTTTCTGCGTTTAAAACAGCTTGGATCAGTGCAGCAGTTCATGTTTGTTAATAAAATGCCAAATAGAATGATTCAAACGTTGTTACAGTCGAGCATGTTTATTGGATTACAGGATTAATAAAATCATATTTCATTTTTCGTAATTTCCTGTTATCTGGAAATAGAGAATGTTAATTCGAAACTCTTCCTCTGGTGATTTTCTTTATTTTCATGTTTTTAGATTATTATATAAAAGTTTATAAGAAATACATGTTTTTTTTTTCTTTTAGGGCATAAATAAAAAACAAACTTTTGCAATTATAAATGCAATAAAATGAACAAATTCTTATTCTATTGCATTTATTTTCTTTAAGAGTTATTTATTAAAAGTTTTTTTTTTATTCAAGGAAATAATTTTCTATTAAAAATTAGATAAATAATACAGGTTAATGTCATTAGCATTTATTCTTTTCTATTTCTATTAATTTATTTACCAATTGATATTCTTAATTGCAAGATATATTACAGTATATTGTTGCGTAGTACAGTTAAATAACAGTTACTCACGAGATCCGAGATACGAATCTTTATTTGAAAATACAGTACATGTTCTGTTAAAAGAGGAAGAATGGAGTGTTACATACCTTTTGCTGGTTAATATTAAAACGTTTTTTTTTATTTAAAAATATATAAATTAGAATATTTAGTGAAGGTTTTATATTTAAGTTAAATTAAATAACTTATCTTGTTTAGCACAAGAAATAGGACATGATGAAGTTAACCTTTCTGTTACGTTTGTCTAAATATTGTAACGTTCTTTAGTCAACAAGAGGCATTTTAACTATTAGTAAACTATTTAGTTTTTCACTTTCTCACTTACTTTCTCAGCTGTTATATATAACATAAGGAAAGTATAGCTATCCGGCAAAAAATGATCCCCCCACAAGATGTTTACCATTTTGGACTCAGGAGACCGCGAAACGTCGAGAAATTAAAAAAAAAAAAAAAAATCGGGTTTTTTTCCTGTATGTATGGATGTTAGGGTGTGTGAGAGATAATTGTGTAAAATTTTGCAAGTATTAGGGGATTGATGCTATTAAATTTTAGTGGCTAAAGGTCTAGGGAGTGGAGAGATAAAGGGGTCTGTGTACTTCCAGTAGAGTCAGACTTAATGACGATTTTACTCATTATTAGCATTTACAATTATTTTATAAAACCTCCTTCCTACTCTAAAAATTAAGCTTTTTGCCATTTTATAACAGTTAAAACTATGAAAAGTTTTTAAAATAAAATATGATAACAGAAGTTAAGCAACTCGTTACTGGGGAAGTTAAGCAACTCGTTGCTGTTTTCTTAATAGTAGATCATGAGAATATGAATGGCTTTTTTTAAATTTTTGATAACATACGAAAATGTTATAATAAGCGTATAATGAAAATTGGTATGAAAAAGTTTCTGAAAGTTTCAACTTTTAGTTTCTGTTTCCAAAAACAAAAAAAAAAAAAAAAAAAAAAAAAAAATCTTTCGGATAAATAGAAATATAGATGAACAACATAAATGAATCTTTGATGCTTAAAACAACCCTCTAAATATACTGCCACATTTTTAAGAATCTTATACCTCAATGAGAATATAAACAAAATAAAACAAGTTTCATTAAAATCGGGCGACGGATTATCGAGCTATTCTGCTGATGTAATTCTGTACGAGGTCACTTTTTAAAGTTACCGATTTTTTTTTTTTTTTTTTTTAAACTCTTTCCGCCCTGTGGGCACTAAGAGGCCTCTTTTAGAAAGCCCATTATGGGTTCGGCCAGGCCCACAATGGGGCGACCGGGTGGTGAGGGACGGGACCCGACATATCCGAACGGACCACCCCCCGAAAAATTTAGTTACCGATTGCTGTCTTATAATTATTAATATTAATAATTTTGGATTTTAATTAAGTCATGAGATTTGATGATAAGAGTATCATTCGTAATGGAAATTCCTACATTTTCGAATTCACAGATACTGAAAGATTTGATTTCATAAATAAGTTATAATGGGAAAGACGCTGACAGTATCGATTGGTGCTTTAAGAGAACGGTGCTATATAGAAGGCTATATCGAAATTCGAATAGAAAGAGGCTATATCGAGATACGACAAGAATACAAATTATTGCCGTAGAAGGATATTGAAATAAAAGTTTATATTCTTTTTTCTTTTTTACTCTTTGGGCACTAAGAGTGCGACTATGCAGACGCGAGTGAGCGATAATATGTGGTGAGAAGAGACGAGATCACACCCTGTCAGATATGTGCGAGAACCAGAAATTCTCTCTCACCAGCGATATTTCTCGCTTCTCGCTTGTGCATGTTTTCCTTTGCGAAAACTATATCGCTTGCAACGTCTTGCTCGCTACTAAATTTGCGTCTGTATAGTAGCACCCCAAGAGGGCCTCTTTTAGCAAGCCAATTATGGATTCGGCCAGACCCACAATGGGCGGCCGGGTGGTGAGGGTCGGAAAATTCCTAGGGATTTTTCGATCCGTTTGGATTCGATTTCCAGAGCGTTAGGCTGCCACCTTGACCGCTCGGCCGTCTGAGTAAGTTTATATTTATAAAGCTATGAAAGTACTGTACATAGCCTAATAAATTTGTTCTCATTTCTGATCATTTCAATCGAAATATTCTTTTTGTCCACTTGTTCAAAAATTTTGTGACAATTCATTGATTCCAATTGATGCTCTTTCTATATTTTTCCTACGGAAAAACATTTGTAACAAGCAATTATTTATTGTGACATCATCACAAATGCTGGGCTGCAATTTTTTGTCACAATACACTTGTTTTAGAATTTTTGAAGAGAATTTGGTCGGTTTGTTAGTGTTATACGAGTGATTTAAAATATTTTAAGGTCTTTTAAGGGATAGAAAACGGATTTCTAAAATTAATCAAGTTTTACGAAAAACGGAAGATAATAATTGTTGACGCGCGCCAACAATATCTTTGTTTTCGATTATTATTTCGAAGCGCTTTCGTTTGTTGTTGAGCTTTCTTGCGAGTTTTCAGGAGAATGAGTGAAAAAGAGAATTGTTTTTTGAAGTGGATTGGAAGGATCTTCGGACAAAGACCTCCAAGTGAAAAGAAGGTTGAAGAGATAGAGAAAAAGGCAGAAGTCTGTAGACTTCCGTCAGAATCTTCGGAAAATCCGAAGGTTCCAGAAGATGGAGGACTTTCGTCAGAGTCCTCGGAGTGTCAGAAGGATCCAGGCGTCAGTGGGCCTTCTTCAGAGTCTTCTTCAGAGTCTTGGGAGCCTTCCGAACCTACAAAAAGTGAGAATCCCGAGATTTATTGGGACAAAGCCAAGCTAGCAAGACTCAAACAGGCTTTCGTGGAGTACGAAAAGCAGCTGGAAATCAAAGCCAATTTCCAGCGCGCAATGTCCAGAGGTCCACCAGAAAATAAAGAGAAGTCCAAGATAGGCTGGAACTTCACTTGCTGTTGTTTCGGCAGAGGCGAGAAATCCAAAGCCGATGTTTATTCAAACAACTTCCAATAATATTGCAACCAGGGATACGATAGCCAATATTTGGGTAAGTGCACGTTTTGGCAGATTGCGCGTTCTCTTCATTCGATTCTTTCTTTGACGAAATATTTAATCTTGGATTTAATTTTGCAGACATTGCGGAGTAATTTGACAAGAAAATTGGCATATATTTTGAGAGAAAGAGATCCTCCAGCACAGTACATCCTTAAAGCAGACGCCGGTCAAGTTTAAAGAATTTTATCGATTTGTGACAGACTCCCGATTTTGGACATTTAACCCGGACTTGACAGTAACACCCGGATTTGACAAATATCCTGAATGTGACAGTCCCCCCCGATATAAGACGTTAAAATCCCGGATGTGACGGAAAAATGATACGTAAATGGATATTCTAATATAACAGCAATCACTTCTGATATTTGTTGTTTAAAGACGAATGATGGATAGTTCTATCCCTGTTCTGTAATTTTACATTAGTCATTGAATCGATTTTGATAATGCTTCAAATAGATTGTAAAGTCATAAATTTCAAAATTCTTACATAACCGTATTTATAAATGAATATACAGTATAATAAAAAAGGAAATTCTGTATTTCTGCATTCTGTATAATTTTTAATCTAAATTTAAAGTATCCGGAAGGAAATTATTAATCATCAGTGTGGAATTTGCAGTTTTGAATAATTTTGTTTTCTGTTTTTCATATTCCGACATAAAAATTTAATTTAATAGCAATCAAATGAATGAATGGATAGACCAAATTTGTGTTAATTTGTTGTGAACAGATTTTAAGTAGTGTTTATTTGGCGATATAAAATTTTATACAGCTACAATAATTTTATTCTTGAATTACTTGTAAATACAGTTTTTATATCTATAAAAAATTTCAATCTATTATGTTTGAATTTCGTATATTTCATATCGATTGGTTTCGTGACCAGAGGGTCCGCACCAGACCGGTGATGCCTACGTCAGGACTGACACCACTGTATCTTATAAGGCAGATATAGAAACCTCGTTGGCTACTGTTCCGATTTTGCGCGAGCGGTCGCGTATGTAGACATTAGGGGTCCGGGATGGAGACAGATCGAGAGACGTCTCTCCCGAAAGACGTGCCACAACTTACTTATATAGGAAAAAATACATGTTTATTTATACACGTATACATGAGATAACAGAGTTCTGTTTAGCTTCAAAGAGCGTATAAAATCGAACAAAAGCTATATAGCGTAACATGATTGCGTATTTAAGTAACGAGTTCCTTGCTGAGAGAGAGAGAGAGAGCTTACAATATTACGCGCGATGCGAAATATCTTAATTAGAGCGTTCATTGTCGAGGTTGTGGATCGAAGATCGTAGATGAAAGGATCGTCCTGGATCGTGGAAAGAATTCGAGTTCGTGATGTCGGAAAACGGCAGAAATGGACAGAAACGGCGGACGAGGGATCGATGGAAGGGTGGAAGTTGAAATTTGGTACACAGTTAAGGTACGTCATGAAAATGTACACTAAGAAGAAAATTTTTGAAATTCCCCCGCGGGAGAAAGAATTAAAAATTACCTTAAAGAACTCGGCTTCTACTGTACTATTTTAAATGCAAATTTTTGCGATTTTTCTGGGAAATCGAACATATTTTTATACCCCTTTAAAGACGGCGGGATAGCCGAGCGGTTAAGGTGGCAGCCTATCACGTTAGAGAATCCGGGATCGAATCCGAACGAGTAGAAAAATCCCCAGGAATTTTTCGGGGGTGGTCCGTCCGGATATGTCGGGCCCCGTATCTCACACCCGACCGCCCTATTGTGGGCCTGGCCGAATCCATAATGGGGGTTCGCTGAAAGAGGCCCTCTTAGTTCCCACAGGGCGAAAAGAGTTTAATAAAGCTTATGAATTAGCTGTAATATAAAATAAGAATTTTATTGAATTCGCGTTAAAAATTTTTTTCTGTTCAACTCCATTACCAAAAATTAAATCTTGACAGCTCCACTACTGGCAAAAAACTAGTTTCTTGTTTAATAATTATTATGTTGACAAACTTTTTCGACGCAAATAATTATATTTTAATAAAATATTTTTTAAAAAATTCTATTTGACTAAACCGGCAACAGCGCCTCTATCGCCGGTTTACAGAATTAAAAGTTTGTTTGGAATGTACCGAAGCAATGTTCGAGATTTATTTATAATTTGAAAATATTCGTTTTTGTAATTAATTATCGTTTTTTAAGTTTAAATACTTAATCGTCGCAGGCTTGTCAGATTTCAGGGTAATTTCAGGTAAACTGCCGTTTAAAAATCACCGTAACGGTAATCTGAGTGAAATTAATTCTTTGAGAAAGATTTCTTTAATCGTTACTCCTGTAGAAATAAGAATGTTTTATGATTTAGTTAATGTTTTGAATTGAAATGGAAATGTTCACGAACTATTTCAAAAAGCACGAACAAAATATTAGCGGGAACGAAATTCGAACGTTGTCGTGGTAACAACATAGACGCACGTGTTCGGTGAAATTGATTACAACGTACTACATCCATTTCGGGGGGTGGAAAAGCCCTAATTCGGAGTTTACATCTTGCCATTTAATAACTACAAAATTAAAATGTTTTTAAACAGTGCTTGCATGTAACTTATTTCAGAATTTATTGTCTATTTCTTGACCTTGATTTGAGACTGATCGCCCGAATTTACACGATTTTCTAAAACCCTTGTTAAATTTCACTAAGTGATATTTTATTAGTTTACAAAACTAAGAAATTTAACACAAAGACAAATTGAAATAAATTCTTAATGTTTGGTTTCTAATCGAAAAAGAAAGTACAATTTTTTAAAAAAGTAAATAAATAAGCCTCAGTTCGTTTTCAATAATCATCTTTTCCCATCTTACCACAACAATGTGTAATTTACAAATTATTCTTTTCATTTATTTTGCAATTTTCGTTTCACAGTTTGCTTCAAAAAGCCCAGATACATTCAATATACAGGCTTTCTCTGATATCCAAAACTAGAATGAACCTTTCATAAGCCAATATGACAGTTACAATTAACTTATATAGGAAAATTTTGGACATTTCCAGAGTCAATATTAACCTACCAAATTACACTAACTGTGTCCTAAAGGTTTTTTGTATCTTAAGACATATTTTGCTAGTGATAATTGGAACAAAATAAATTGAGATAGAGTGCAAACACTCGCAGACACGGTTTGAAGCTGGGGTGGATCGTGCTGAGATGACGAGTGTAGTTTCCGAGGAAAGAGCTTGGACGTACTTCTTGTTGGCCGCTGGTTGGGGTGTACGCTGTCTCTAAAATGGTACGCTTGCAAAACAAATGCTAAATGCTATTTTTGCTTTTCACTTTTTTTCATAATGGTGAAAATCCTCTTTGGACTTCTTTCATTTAGCAAAAACATGTACTAATGTATATCCTTCATAAAACAAAGTGACAAGCCAAATTTTTATAATGTGAGGGATACATATATTATGCATATTGGCTCTTGTGACTGAATTTATGAAATTTTTATACAGTAGTATAACAATATATAGTGACTATATGTTAACTCAAAATAGTCTGTTTATCACTAAAGAATTGGTACTATGCTTAATTTCTGTTCAGTTTAATTGCATCTCGTAAAACATTTTTATGTTTATTTGTTCTTGATCATTCTTATTACAATAACTTATTATTTTACCTACCATTCATTTTACAACTTCTTGTTTTTATGACTGATATAAATTTTCTATAATGACTGTAAAATGCTCATTGTGTTGTTTTATGGGAATGTCTGCAAACCACATATTCCAGCGTGGATTTTTTCAAGCTGATAGATTAAACACGTAGTCCAATATTTTTCAGATTTTGACCTCCTCCATCCTGATGACTTTTTGTGGTTAGACGAGTGACCCTCCTATTCCTAAAAGCATTTACCGAACTCTAAGAAAGCCAGATCCCAAATACTTTTATTTATTTTTATATTTAATCATCAGATGGAAAAGTAGCAAAAGCTTTTTTGCAACTGTCCTGAACAAACATAAAAACAAACAATGAAACAAAAACATACTTTTAGATAAAACCAAAATATTACCTTTTAGAATATCATACTGTTGTAATTATTTGTGCCACACTACATAAAATCTTAGAATATGTATTTTTTTATTTTATTATATTCACATTACATATGATTCTGTATTAAGTTTTTTATTATTATAATAATGAGTTGAACTAAATAATCATAGTTTATTTATTTAAAGACTATCTGTACAAAATGGCAAAGAAGACTTGAGTTAAATCTAGTGTTTTTGAATAATTTACTATAACAATAGATGGAAAACATTTTATGTATCAATGTGAGATTGAAGATGAGAGTGGTGATAATGAAAAACTTGTGAAAAAAAGATACTTTCAGAAAAAGTGCTTCAAAGAAATTTGTTTTTGGAGAATTGCTTTTCTTTGATGTGCTTTGTTAATTGTTTCTAACAGTAAATAATTAAGGATGCTGCAATGCGTTGTTCTAAAACATTTCCATTTTGTAAGTTGGAAATAACTCGTAACTTATAGTTCATAACTGATTCGTACCTCATAAGCCTTATCTGTATTTATATTTATATATACTTTACCAATATTTACAAAAAAATAATAAATAAGTAAAAAGTTTCTGCAAATTGTATGCCTGCTAAACATACAAAAATGTTTAAGTTTCTGTTGCCTTCTTGACTATTACCAGTTATCATTTACTTTATTTGGGTTAAATATGCATTTAGGGCTATTCCTTTCTTCAGTTTAATCTTGTTTAACATTTAGCCTTCGGTTTACCAGTTATCCACATGGCATGCTGTAACAATGTGGCACGTGGATACACCCAAATGGTGTAAATCTTATTAAAGGTATTATTGTTATACTTAGATTAAAACCACAAGGGAGTAAAATTTCTCACAAATACCAACATTCATGACCAGCATAAGCTATGTGAGCTGGTGTTGACTCATTCTAAATTTACAGAAATACTCTCACCTCTCCCTCTGTCAGAGATATAGATACTAGGCATCACAAACCTGAAATCCCATATTTTCACTTATTTTCTATTCATTTTTAATTCAATTATTTTCACATGTTCAGATTATTATCTTTTATTCTAATCTTTCTCTTTTAACAACTTTTACTGTTTTATATATTTCATATTCTAGTGCCATTAGAGTAATTTACAGCAGTGGAATTTACACTATTATATTTTATATTATTTGTACAATCCTTAAAACTTATGTTAAGTTTTTGCATAGTTTATTTTATATAAGAGTACAGTAGAACGCCAACTATCTAAATGTCTAATTATTCAAACCACCGTTTGCCCTTCTTTATCACTCTCAATGATGTCACATTGCAATTCTATTATGTCATGCACTGATCAGTGATGCCTATTTGTTGTGACAGATCCAAATGGTTAGTAGGATACTACTTGCTCGTTGATGAATAAATAAATACAGTACATGTACAATACTGTGCTGTTACACTGTAATATCATTCTTTACATATTAAACCTCTTATCTGAATATTTGATTTTTGAAATCATTTGCAGAATCAGTTCTGATAATCAGAGTTCTACTGTATATTTTTATTGACAGTTACATTCAAAACTATAAACCACATTACTTTGTTTCCAAATGCTTATATTCTTACCTGTGTAGAAATACCCTTTAATCCTATTTGACTGGTCTGGAACAACTATTATATTATGATTTTCAAAAATTAGTTTTACGTTTTCAAATGGTTCTGCATGTATTGCAATTTAATCACTTGATTTTCATCTAAAATTGTTTTAACCATGAACCTAAAATCATTTTAGGATATCCATTAACGATCTATGTCCTGAAAAATTTCTAACTTTATTCGTTTGATCTAATTGTTTAGTAGTACTTGTCGGTATTTTTCTAGATGTGAGGAAGGTGTTCTTCTTCACATAGCCTATATCATCATCTGTGAAGTACAGTGAAACCTGTTTTTATGCGGGGGATAGGGACCGCATAAAAAAAGTCTCACGTAGAAAATAACTCAAAACCGTACGAAATAGAATTTATTGACAACAGATGTCAGCACTTGACTGCATCGTCTGGTCTATCGTCTGTTTTACATATTTTTGTCCAGGTGGTGTTTTGTTGACTTAAAAAGTAAATTATTTCATTTTTCGCATATTCATGCAATAATATTACTATAATAAGTGCATTTATGCTATAATAAGTTTATTTAGCTATAATAAGTCAACGTGAGACATGACGAATCGCACGAGACTAGTCGCCAACTATACCGCACAAATAAAAAATCGCACAAAAAAAACCGCATAAATTAAAAAACCGCATAAATTAAAAATCGCACAAATAAAAATCGCACATAAAAACACAAAATCAAACAAACAAACAAAAAATCGCACATAAAAATCGCACAAACCTGTTTTTATGCGCTCTTTGCGCATAAAAACAGGTTTGACTGTATAATGTGTTACTTTTCTAATTTTGCAAAATTTTGTATATTTGTTAAAACTTATTCAATGTTTTTTTCTACACAAAAATAAGTCCAAATAAGATAATTGTCCATTTATTTCATCTTCAACCTTAAATTTTAATCTTATTCTAATAGTTGTAGCTGAATTTAACATGGTGTTAGAACAAGGCTGGTCAGTGGTCCCCCATCCACTATAGAGCAGACCAACCTGGACCTGATGCCCTCTGACTTCCGCCTGTTCGGTCCAATGAAACAGTCATAGGAGACAAAGATTTGACGATACAAACGAGAAGAAAAGATTCACGAAGAAATGGATACAACAGTGCACAATGCAGTACGTCAGAATTTCCAGCAGTTTTTGTTATAGTTACTGCAATTACTGAAACAAAACAGAAAGTACTGTATTTTGAAAAAATCTTTTTTTCAGATGATGTAGTATGAGTCAGACTGACCAATACTGATGAGCAACACATCAATATTTACAAAATGTTCAATAAATGTAATAGCAATACTTGATGTACATAACTATAAATTTTTTGAGTAAAATAATGTTAAAAATATATCTAAAACATATTTACATTTAATTTTTGTATGTATTTTTACACAAAATACTGGTGCTAGACTAGTATAAATTTAACTTTAATTACTCACACCAGAATATAGCAGCTTCTCTAGTAAGGTGCTCTCTTAAACCAAATTTGCTATCATTTATATGAATTGCATTATCTTGAAATATTCTCTTTCATGTAGTTATTTTATAAATAATAATGCAATGCAAGTAGTATTCAGTCATCCATCTTTTCTTTGATGAAATCAAGGCTTCAGATGAAAGATTGATGATAAGACAGCTGTCTGCTTATCTCTGGAGGACAAGAAAATGTTTAAAAGGGAAAGTCATTCATAATTTCATTGAGTTATGTTGTGATTGCTCTTGAAATAATTTATAAACAAATTTTTAGCCAATCGGTGAACAGCTTGTAACATATGCATGTGTCTCAGAGATGAGAGAGAATGACCACAATACAGCCAAGACTTCTTGATGTTTTATCTGACAACAGATAAAAACTATCAAGAAATCTTATGCTTAATGATTTAATCTATGTAGATGGGATTATAAATTCAAAGCAGTTTAGATATTTGTGATTATTTGAAAAGAAAGGAATTTTTAGTTCTTTGTGATTTTAACTTTCAAAAAATTATTAATCCTTCGATGATGAATTGTTATTTTTGTTAAATTTTCGAGTATAAAACAATTTAATTCATAATAATTCAAGGTTTCCGAATCTTAAAAAGACACATACTTAATATATGAATTTCTGAAATCGTATAAAATTTACTAATGTTTAATAAAATGCTTAAAATGTTTTTTATTTTTTCAATTTGTTATATTTCTTAAAAGATTTTATGCATTTCATATAATAAAGTTCTTATTTGTATTAATTTTTATATTTTATTATTAGTAAGTTTCTGTTTCATTTAAAGAAAGGTATTAAGAGCTTTAATTGAATTAACTTTTTTGTATAAATTATAGAAAAGAGGATGAAAACACAATTGCCACCCTGTCGTGTGTCCCCACTTCCATTTCCAACTACGCTTTATAATTATGCTTTAAAGAATGCGTTAAATCCCGATGAAAAACATACAACATTTGGCAATTTTAGTCACGGTAAGTTCTTAAATCATTTCAATTATGACAATTACAATAAATATAAAAACAAACTTTTTTTTCTTAGATGGAATGTGGGTATGGTTGATAAAAGGATCTAGTCTGGAAGTGTTTTCTACACACACTATAGAAAGATGCAGCAGTTGGAGTCTTAGTGTTCCAACAAAAGATTTTGTAACTTCGATCTCGGCCGTCGTAGAGTTTAGAGCGGTCATCAATCCGGTATTACGTCTTTTAATTGCTGCGGACTGGGGACGATCCAGCAGTCTCTTGTGTCTGTACGATGTGAAAATGTCAAAAATACTAAAGGCAATTGAATTTTCCTCAAAGATAACGTCTTTAGATGTGATAAGTTCACACGCTGGAACATGTTCGGAAACTTACGCTTTGAGCAAGGAATTGTGTTACATGTTTGGAATTGTGGCTGTTGGCATGTCTAATGGTCAAGTGCTCATTGTTGATTTAAATTTAGATGACGACAATTATTGTAATGAAAACGATCCTAATACTATTACTTTTATCACACAACAAACTCATAATATTATGGGAAAAAGGGAAAATGCCCAAGCACATAATCAGCATTTGTGTCTTCCACTAAATGGTAAGTTAGTTACATTTAAATTTTTTATTTCCTTTTAATTAATAATTTGTTTACTATATTAATAAAAATAAATATGAATGTTGTAATTTTGTATTCAGTTTTTTTTTTTTTTTTGGAGTGAAAGTTATATCGTTTTTAGTCTGCTGCATAGAAGTGAAATCAAATCTTGAATTTTTGTTGAATAATAATTATTAAACTGAAAGCTGTTTATGCTATAAACACGAACTATTTTAGCATAAATAATATAATAGCATGATATTCTCTGGCTTAGATATTGGAAAATTGTAGATATGATTTTCCCTTTCTACAAGTTTCCATTTTTGCATTACATTCAGCATAATCTTTGTTTAAATATTTGAGTTTTAAATCAAATATTTAAACAAAATATGAGATAATATAAGAATATTGGATTTATTTATTTATAACAGCTAAAATAATATTTGCAGGTGACAGGCATCATGGCTATTTTCAATATAGAGATCATGATAATAGTCCTTTGCAAACTTTTAATTCAGGTAAATATTTCTTTTGTAATTATTAATAAGTAAGAAATAAAACATATACAGATAATCCTTGCACTACACGATTAATTGGTTCCAAGAAAGCCTTGCATAATATGAATTTATATAAAGCAAATTGACTTGTGCATTTACTTATGAACTCAGTAGAGTGCAATCTGAGTGTCTAAACATGTGACTGACAACTAAGAAGACATGGTGTTAAAAGTGAACATGTTTGAGCACTGAAGTGTTTATAGGAAATATCACTATTATACCAACCTTTGTTTTGTACAGTACATAATTTTGAATCATTTGGCTTTCTTGTATATGATTTTGGATATTATTATAATTCTAGAACAATTGTGTTGTAAAAATATGGATTCTGTAAAAAATTTGGGAACACACAGCACATTTTAGCAACACTAGTTTTCAGTTGTTTATATTTGTTGTCGACATATTTCTACACTCATTCTGAAAACTAAAAGTGAGTGGTGAGCAAAGCATAATCTGAATCGAAAAATAAACACGAATAGCACACTCCAGTTTCTAAAGTAAACACATTTGTGGGGCTTGGTAGCTCAGTTTATGCTTGGATCATAAAAATAAATGCCTTGTAAGTGGGTAATATAGGATTTATTCGAAAATAAAAAGTAACTAGAATTTAAAAATAAATATATTTGTTTTTTTTAATTAGTACATCTGTAAGTAATAATTTAATCAGACGGAGATGAATTGCTATATGAACAAACTGGATTGTTCTTTGTTCCTTTGAAGATCTGAGATGTCAAATTTCAACTCTTTTGAAGAAATTGTTGTAAACACAAAGTTCACTACAATTTAAAGAAGATATTTTGTTTCTCTTTCATGGATTTGGCAAAATACCTATTACAGTTTGAGATTTTTGCATCTATTGTGGCTTTCCCTTGTCTCTCTTAACAATTGGTGCCATCTCTAGGAATTGTTTTTTGTATTCCTCTCTACGGGTTCTTTCCATTTATGTCTACACTCCAGTAACTTTTTATTTATTGAAAAGATATATAATTTTTATGTCTTATTCTTTTGTGTTAAGGTTATGCAGAAGGTGAAGTAACTTTCTATGTAAAACTAAATCTTTGAATTGAGAAGTTTCAAGCAAGACAAAATTTTATGGGTGTGTATTTTGAAGTTGAAAAAGACTTGGCACTTGTAACACAGGCAACACACGATGGTTGAATCACAGAATAGACGACGGCAAAAAATGATTTATTTTAGTGTTTTTTTAAATTTTTTTTTGAAATGACATTATAGCAAAACATAAAGTGAGATTATGTATAGCAAGGGCTATTTGTATATTAAATTTGTATAATAATATAATTATATTATTGAAATTTTTATTAAATATACATTATAATTAATTTATCACGGAAGATGACGCAGCAGTTACAGTTCTGAAATTTTTTCGTCACGTCAACTTACTTGCTGTAGGATTTCAGTTTGGAGGAGTTCAGTTATGGAGCATGTCACACTTGAACCTGCAGTAAGATGATAAATAAATTTAGTCTACAGACGAAATTTTGATCGATTGAAACATTCCGGCAATGTAAAAGATTTTTTAAAATTTTAGTTACAGTTGTCCATTAGAAGATTACATGCTTCCAGTCATTAAATTTGCATTTCAAGAACCAGAAAATGATCCAAAGAATTTCTGTTATTTTTGGGCCATTAGGGGTACAGAGGAAGATCAGTAAGTACTATATATGTTATAATGGTTATTATATAAATTATATGTGAAATTGTTATGAAAGCAAAATTTTTAATTAACAATGATTATATCTGAATTTTTATTTGATATTCAGCCCAGACGTGCAAACAATAGCATCACTTTACTCGTTATCTTATTCAAAAAAAGAATTGATTGATAATTATGGATTTCTATATCAGGTTAATAATTTTTTTAATGTGACATTGTTGTTTATTAGATGTAATAAAATATTTAAAGATGTTTAATTAAACTTTTTATTATGTAATAATACTGTATTAATTAAAAGTTATATAATTTATTACAAAATTCTGTTACATTTAGGGCTTTCAAAACTGCTGTCTTCGCTTTGAATATGCCTTAGGTACTGATCCTCTCCAGTCAAACGAAAATGACGAAGTAATAAGTCGCCTTATATCCTGTTACACAATCCAGCAATCAGATATTTTATCAATAGGCAGACCAGAACACGAAGATACATTACATAATGAAGGTTTGATTTTAATTTTTTTTCATGAGTTAAACTAAAAAATACACAGTTAGCATAGAAACAGAGGTATGAATTGTACAATAATATTTAACAATCTTTATAAATATTGATTAAAGTTTTATATGGAATTTTCTAATGGAATGTTTTTATTTAATATCCTAATAGAGATAAGTAAAATAACAGAACATTTAATGATTTTAAGACTTAATTGAAATTACAAAACATAAATAATGTTGTAAATTATACATAAATATAATTAATCTTTGTATTATTGAATGTTCATGTTATGTTATTCAGTATAAAAATCAAATGCACTGAACTATAAGAGTTGTTTTGTTAGGAAGGATGTGTATTTTGATTTCCTATTTTAATTTACTTTTGTGAGATATGCTGAGGACCAGGAGTTAATTCCTTCTGACTACTTACTGGCACGGGCTGGTGAAGCCCGATCTCAGTGTCTGGCTGGATGGCTTTAGGAGGGCTAAATTTCGAGTGGGGAGGTCTTTTGGTAAGTCGATAGGTGTTTTGGATGTCCAGAAAAGACAGACAGGTTAACAAACATTGGGGTTTTAAGATTATAGTTTTTATTTCCTTTTTAATTCATCTTTACACTTACACCTTTTACATTTTATACAATATTGTTTTTACATTTTTAATCTGATACATAAAAAATTTATTAACAATAGGATAGGATTGAAGTAGGATCTTAATATATATATACATATTTGTCCAGTTTTAAATATACTTATATAATAATAATGTAGTTAGGTTTTAGATATAATAATGATATATATTAGGAATCGTAGCCGGTAAGTCTTATAAGACGGGTACGGCATGATTAGGACGACGGGGGACAGGTTACCAAACATAACAAAATAAAAGTGTATTACATAACTAACCCTATGATATATACAATTCTACTAATTAGGCTAATTTCTACAGAATATGTGATTAGATGCGATTACATATACTCCCATTGAGTGGAGTGAAGAAAGGTTTCAATTCAAGCTCGCATGCTTGACCTATTGACCTAATTTGGGCCCAAACAATACTATAATCTACTACTATAATACAATAATACTATAATAATACAAATAATGCTATAATACAATAATCTGCTGATACCTCAATATTCATTGATCAATTAAATGACATTTGTTCGATTGGAGAGAGAGGGATTCGAAGTTGATGGGCTGGCACATGGGAGTCTTCTCTTTGGCGACCTGCATGGGTCGGGGCTGTCCGTTCATGGAAATCTGTTAAACTTGGCATTTTGTCGTCATCTTCCCTTAGCACTAATTAACTTCTGGATGTGGAGTCGTCTTCCTTCTTACGTGGTATGGGATGAACACCTTCCTTCTGACTTTGTATGGGACGAATGCCCGGAACTTCTGTGTCTCCATCTTTTAAGCTATTGACCTGGGAAAATGATCGACTGTCGATGGAGTCGAAGGTTAATTCTCAGGTGCAAGCATAGGTTTCTTCTGTTGACTTCGATGACATGTTATTGCAGCTGTACCTCTTTCACAATGAGATGTTTTCTTTGTGACATCTTATTGCTAAAATTCCTCTCCGTTTGTTTATAGAGAACATTATTTGATCTGTTCTAGTGCAATGTTTTTTCTAACAGTTGCATTAAGAAATTAAATTACAAAGTTGTAATTTTGTGCGAAACTAGCTCAGGCCCACTCTCGGGTCTGCGGGCTCACGCATTGTTCAAAAAATAACATTTGAAAAATGAAAATTTATTCCAATTTCTTAATATTAATCAAATCAGGAAGGTGCTTTTCAAAAGTTGACAATATAATTAATTGATAAATAACCTTTGTCAATTAAAAATGTTACTTAAATTTTTGGAATCGGTTTTATTGATTCCAAAAATCTGTGACAAAAAAGCTACATACCAAAAAGATGTTGTTGGAATTGAATGAAACTATTAGTGCATAATGATGATAGTGATAAGGGATTACAAAGTCACAAAAAAAGAGAATTTCCTATGGAACAATGGTGAAATTTAAAGGAACCTTTAAAGTTAATACATTGTAGGAGTTTTTCTTGCATGGATACGAGTGGTGAGAAAGTTGTGCATGAATGCATGCTAACCTCATATACTATCCTGTGATTTGTTTAGATGTTGCAACTGCCACTTTAGCCTCATATCTGTAGATGAAGGCTGACATCAACCATCTACAGGTGTGTCTGATCCTACAGATGCTCAATGGACAGGCAGGTCAAGAAAGTGTGGCAGCACAACAGATATTTTGTGAAAGTAGCTGTGTGTGATCAAACATTACCTTGCTAGGAAATGGCAAACCATGAGGGTGCAAGATTTCCAGAATGTACTGCTATGCCACCAACATTGCTCACACCTCTACTACATGTAGATATGGATTGAGACTTATCAATCCTTATTGGAATTACATGTGATTGGAAAATGATTTGAAACAATTCATAATCAAACAATTTCAATATAAAGTATTTTTAGATTGAATGTTTAAAATATATTTATATTTTGTTAGTGATAATAGATATTTAGTTTTTAAGATCAAAAAGAAAATGGAATTATTATTATTACTATTTTTTGTTTAGATTGGAATACTAGTCCAGACTATAGTTTGTGTGTTCTTGCATGGGAAGCTTCAGATGAGAGCACAGAAAATAGTCCAGTAAGCTATTTGGTATTATTTGATATGAATCAATGGTATAGGACACAAATGCCACATACTGTCAGGTTAGGAAATATTCGATTTTCGTTATAAAAATTGATGCTTCGGTAAAAAATGAAATTGGTAATAAATTTTAATACACAGGTGTTCGAGTACAAAATTCTGTTCCTATTTAGGTATCTTTTCACTGTCTCAGATATCTGAACAATCTTCAACATTGCCTTTATTAGTAAGAGTTTATAAAACAATTTTAAATTTATATTATTTTCAATTCATAAATTAAAAATTTTTCTTTTATAGAATCGTAAATATATATTTAATTGTTTACCTTTAATTGTGAAATTACATTTTTCATTTAGAATCTTCAAATAAAAACAAATACCTTGGCAAAGTTTAAATCTTTATCTACTGCAGATGAATTTTATTTTCCAGCTTCATTATCTTTTAGTAAGTCGCTTGAATAAAGTTGTCTATTGTTGTTAAATGAAAAATTTAGAAATTTTCAATATACATTTTGTTTTTATCTTCAGAATTATTTTCTCTTATGGAAAGTGGAATCATAGAAGCAGAGTATTTGGGTTGTCAACGAATGGTATGAAGTTAAATATTTGAAATTAATGTGATATATTTTTGTTAATTTTGAGGACCATTTAAGGTGCTTTCAGAAATGATAAATGCAGGACCAATGTGTATTTTAGAACCAAAGACTTTATTTTCTTTTTGTGAATTTACTGGCTTAATACAACAAAAACAGGGAAATACTTTGTCAAAAACGTTAATGGTAATGTAACATTTTCATAAATTCTACATTTACAAAATATGATTTACAAATGAATTTTTATTGAATTCAACTGTGTAGAGAGAAGCTTTATTGTCGGTTGCTTTGGAAAATAATTTATCGTATTTTATAAATTCCTGTATTCAAATGTGGAGCAAGGGAGGTAAAGTATTTGAAAGTTTCAAAGACGAATTCTTTTGTATGGACAAAAGGTTTTTAATTTTTAAAGTGAAAATTAATTTTAGATAAATTTTTCTTATAGAATTTGCATCTTCTGGTTGTACTCTAAAATTTATTTTTGATTGGCTGTGGAAAAGGGTTAGCCAAATAAAAACCTCAATTGACAAATTATGCAAGTATATAATGACAAATATGTAATAATAATTATTTCATAAATTATTTCATAGCTTATAATTATTTTTAGGTGTTCCTCTTTTTAATTATTCTGGTCAAGAATTGGATCACTCGACATTAAGGCTCTTACATCACTACGTTAGCAAGTTGCAAACACTTGCAAGTATTTTTCAATTACTTCAAAATCAAGCCGTGCCTATAAGAGAACAAGGTGCTTTTAAATAAAATTGAAAATTCATTGAGATATATAAAATGTATTCATTAATTATAAATTTTGACAGGAGAACAAGAACTTGAACAGAGGAGAGATGTGACTCAGTTAATAGCAGTTTACCTAAAAGTTATTTTATGGTTATATAACTGCAGTTTATTGCCAGAATATATAGAAGGTGAAGCTTACGGAGAAAATGAAGTCGCATATCCCGTGTCTGTATTATCAGAAGCTTATTCTTCAAGACGAGAAGAACTGCAAAAACTTCACAGGTTAATTTCTGTTATTTGTTGTAAACAATAAATAATCGTGTATGTTTTATATATAAAATATATTCTTGATGTTTTTCTTAGCACTATCGGACAAACTGATATATTAATAATTGATGGAATGATATCAGAAATGGGTGCAGCCTTGAGTAATCAATGGGAGAAAGCAGGATGGAATGGAGTGTATCCTCCTCCCAGCTTCTATGCAGTTTTAAATACATATCTCATTAATACAATTTCTATGATGGATAAACACCAGCTGATGCTGTATGTTCTGTTGGATATGGCTTCATTTTTATCTGACAGACAAAGTCATTTGGTAGAAAAGTTTATGAAATTTCCTGCAGTATTTTGTTTGAATTCAAGCCATGTAAAAATTGTTCATAGTTTCTGGTTATTAGATCATCAAGATTTTGAGGTATTTCGTTTTTAAAGAAAAATATTTGTACCAAATGCTGCTTATAGAATAATAATAATAACAATTGAGTTAAATTTATTTCAGGAAGCAATTTCTGTTCTATTAGATCCAATGATAAATTCTCTGGATATTTTACCATGGCAACACGTTAGAATTTTAAAGGCATTTTTATATCAAGGAGAACATAAAAAAGCAATGAAGTATTATCAAATAAGAAATCCTCCTCATCAGACTCCCGAAGAAGTAAAGCTGTATCTTACAATATATTTGGCTAATGGGTAATTATTTTATTTAATTTTAATATAAAGAAAGGCAAAACTTAAAGTTAAAACTTCCTCCTGAAATTAACTTAAAAATACGAAGTTTGTATTTATTTTGAAATCATCTTTTTGTCTTTGTTTTAGATTAACAGCTCAGGCATTTCATTTCCAGCGTAAATTTCACAATCAAGGAAGTGCGGAAGACCTTTTGAATCATTTTTTTCTTGGCTGTCAGCAGAGTAAGGCTTTTAAATTTAAACTTCAAATTTAGTTGCGTATTTTGTAAATATTTATTATGTAGCATAAAAGTTCTTCCATAAGTATAATCTAAGCATAATTATGATTTTCTCGTGTTTGAATACTACGTTATTAGCATAAATTTTTTTACTGTAGTTGATATCTACTAAAATTTTGAAATAGGATTATTCTAGCTCAGCTTTATAGTGAATTTTATTCTTTTAGCAGGATTTAAAAAAGATCAATTAAAATTTAAGTTTTATAGTAATTTACAATAATGGCATTAGTTAATGAAATGATAATTGTATTTGATAATTCAACTTAAGTAAGTGATCCATAAAGCATATTTTGTAGTCAGATTCTAGAAGAAATATGGGCTAGCCTGCTAGTCTTTTATCTGTGAAAAGTAATCACTACAAGATAAATATTAATTATGTTAAATAAGTATTTAGCTTGTATTGATTACTGTTCGGAAATATAGTAAGGTTTTGTTTTATGGGGGATTGATGTAAACAGATGACAAATGATTAGGTTAACTCGCTGAATCTCTTTCTTAAGTCAGCAAACTGTGCTTCTCCAGTTTCTGACATTTCAAACACAGAACAATTGAATACTACTCATTGTGGTGAATACCTTGATTTGCATGCATTTTTTTCAAGTAGTCTACTCAATATAATAAAGTATTGCTCTGTATATTCAGAAACATTGGAATGAGATGTTATTCATTATAGTAAACACACAAATGAAATATTTAAAACAGATTTTAACATGTTTTTTGTTAATTATAAATAGTTGCATAAGCATAGGAACACACGTGCAATTTTCTGTTTCATGTTGTTGTTTTAATTGCAAAAATGAAAACGAAAAACAGTTTTTAATATGAATGCACACGCAATTAAAAAGACACATCCAGACTTATTTTTACCCTAGGAATGCACATTGGTTTTCTGTTGTGTGACAGAAAATTTCATGTGTATTCCTATGCTAACATGGGGCACTTGGCAGTTTTTAATCATTGATTTCAATTAAATGTTGTATTTACTTGTACTTAAATAGCATAGGACTATTCAGGCATTCTTGAGAAAATCATGACAACCATTAATTACAATACAGAAGACTCTTTGACAAATTTGTGGTATAGTGTGATTAGTTAAGGCACCAAGTGAGCTGGAATAGTGAATTTTTAACCCAGGTGAGAACAAGGGTTAAAAATTCATGATTAAAACTTCATTATTCCCACCCACTGTCCTAAATTCTAAAACAGTTGACTTGGGTGTGGTCACCGATTCTATACCATGTCCCCTCTCTGTATGCATTTGCTGCATTTTCAAGAAACTTGGCCTCCTACTGTTTCTCTACCCACAGCCATCTTTAAGCAGGCTCATCTGCAGTGATAGGGACAGGTTCTCACTTATGGGGTTTATGCTGTACTCCTCTTGCATCAGACAGCTGAGGAAAATATATGGTAACCATAGCCGTGGCTAGAATGCTGGCAGGTTGTTTAGCGGATATTGCAGCAGTGGGATATTGCAAAATGCTGACCAGAGAAGTCATGAAGTCCAATTTCAAATCCTTGGGGACTCAAACTACCCTCCTCAGGGTTGTGCCAATCATAGAACATTATTTATTTGGGAAGCCCTTCTTCCTTCCTACCTTGAACCTGTGCAATACATTCACACTTGAGCTTCCTAACTTGCAGATTGCATTTTTTAAATTTTTTCTTTGTAGGCTCTATTATATATAATAGTGTGAAAGTATGGTGATCATTCAAAAATTGACTCCCTCAAGATTTTTACATTTTTGGGTCTTGGAATCTTGAAACGTTGAGAAATGCAAAAAAATTTGGGAATTTTTCTTGCACGTATGGATATTTTGTTTGCCCCCTTTGAAGCTTAATAAGTTGTGGGTGTTTTGTTGAAAATTTCCTGAAATTTTGCAGGAAGGTTTTTATGTTAGGTGGATTGATGCTATTAAATTTTGGTGGTTAAAGATCAAGAGGATCATATGTCATATTTCAAGTAAGGTTGGACTTGTTGATTTTGCTTGTTATTAGCATTTACAATTTTTTTATAAAATTCATCCCTACCCTGAAAATTAAGCTCTTTGCCATTTTATAATAATTAAAAATATAAAAAGTTTTTAATAATAAAATATCATAACATGTGATGCCCCACACACAGTTTAAATGTGGTTGGATATTTTAGCCATGACACCACACTACCCTAGCAATTTCATGTTATAATGTGCCACAAACTCATGCTGTAAAAAATGTTTTGAGTTCTGTTGCAGTTTTTGTTTGCCTTTTATACAAATTTTGTTCTTCTTATACTTTCAAGTCCCAAATTTAAATGTTTGGAATATTTAAATGTTGAGAATTTTATTCTAAATTTGAAATATTCATTAGCCTAATGGTGATGATGATGATTTTGTATCGTTGAAAGTACTTGCATTATAAAAAAATTTTATTGCTGTTTGACAGTATATGCTTCTAGTATTATAGTGGGTCCTGCATCTTTGGTAAAGTTTAAGTACAAGTAAATAACACAGGCACAAAATTTTATTGAAACAATGATTACAAACTGCCAGGAGCTACTTGTAAGTGTCTAGGCCATTATCTGCAATTACTCTGGGTGAATCACAAATTTATATGGTATTTTGTTTTATGCAATGCTGACACACAACCTCACATAAAATAAGACCATGCCATACAGAAAAATTTCTTAAAGCACAAAAATGACATTGGAAAATATATATATACTATTAGATGAACTTGGCATTGCTTGGGCAAAAAGTAACGATAGCAAAGATTAAGATTATTACATTATACCAATCTTATACGTTTTCACAGAATGCGAGAATTAGGTTCCCCTGTTTCCAAACTAATTAGAGAATTTTTAGGTGGTCTAAAAATGTGTTCGATTTCTCGCAAAAATGCAAAAAACCGCTGTAAATATCTATCTTTCCCTTAACATTTCCATTCTTCCACTTTCATTAAGGAATACACTTCTTTTATCCCCATGTCCACTTCCTGTTCAGCTATTAATATGTCAAAATGACCATTATATCTATCTCCATTAAACCTTAGTCTCACCACATTTGAAGTTTCCTTTCGAAAACAGCTATCTAATTTATGTCCTATATAAATTTCAAATTTACACACAAATAATTCCGATGCTGCGTGTAATTCAACAGTGGATCCATAAGTGTTCAATCGTCCCATCTCATTTTTATACTCCTCCACAGTTTTGTAACAGTTACCATTAGATGCTGCTGTAAATGCTCCAAATTCCTGTCACTTATCAGCCACATACGAAACAATTCTATTCCTTACTCTTATATGATCCGAGGCAGTACCGTATTCAATATACGCTATGCTCGAAAACAGGCAGTTACCATCTTCTTGTATAGGAATCAAAAAATGTGGTATCCTACTAAAACGCAGTTAAAAATAAAAAAATTGCATCTAAAATAGTACAGTAGAAGCCGAGTTCTTCACGGTAAGCCTTAATTCTGTCCCTCTCACCTGTGGAGGGATTTTCAATAAATCCCTTCTTAGTGTACGTTCTCATGACATACCCTAAATGTGTACCAAATTTCAACTTTCAACTCCTAACCATTTGGGCTCTGTGCTTATTATTATTATTATCATCATCAACCCATCTCAATTATATTATAAGATATATATTAAGATAAAATACTTCTTATATGAATATATTTATTGTTTTAAAATGAGAAATATTATGAGATGAAAAATAAACATGGAAAAATCATTTTCAAAATTGTATATTGTAACTTTGTTTAAGGTAGTTAACCTTTTATTGCTCTTTTTATGAAATTAATAAGACCATTTGCATTGTATAATTAAAACAAGGAATGTTTTATCCATTTATTAATAATATATATATTAAATTTCATAAACATTTTAATAAAATTTGTATTAAATTATACAAATTAATCTGAATTTTTATTGATATTTCAACTTTTGAAAACATATTAGTTTACCTGAATGAATCTAGAAACTGTATCTAATAAAATCTGTATCATGTGAGACTTAATATTTAAGTATTAAATAAATACTTATCATCTTGGAAGTTGCAAGTTAACACTTCAAATTTCATTTCACTCGTATTTTTTACTGTTACACGGGGGTTTTATAAAATATTAAAAAAATAATTATTATTGATTTTAATAAAGTATTATTTATATTACTGATATAGTTGAATCCTGTTTATACATTTTTCAAAGAATGTAAGAAAAACATACAATTGAAACTACTTTAGAATTACAAATTAACACTAGACAACAATTTGTTTGCATAGTTCTTAACAAAGAAGTTTCAATTTATTATAAGTATAATATACATATAATTTCACATTGTTTTACTTTTCCTTTTATATTGTTGTGAAGTCATGTGCTTTTAAAAAATTGACCAATTTAGTTTATTTCTTGTTTTTTTTTATATTGAACTTTTTACACACTGTCAGTTGTATCCTTCTGCTGAAGTCACATGAAAGAATGGTTAGCTCACATTGACAAGTGAGAAACTAGAGAACAATTTTCATCCACTTAGCAAAATTGGTTTACAAGGCAAAAAATTTCAATTTGTTGACTGGCAGAGCACTTCAACTAGTCAGACAGAGCAAAGTGAATTATACATATGATGACATGATATGTATGATTTGCTTGGCTTTTTGCATCTCCTGGCAATTTGCTATGAGTGTGGACAAAGTTAAAGTGAATACATAATTCAATTTTTCATTTCTTTAATAATTGATTTAAACTTTTGGCAAGACTATGTGTTGTTTATAAAATTGCGGTGCCATCCAGCTTAGAGGTATGAAGGAGTACATTACATATCAGGACTTGCAATTTGGCAGAGAGTATCAGGTATCCGAATCATTCGCACATAAAATAAAATACAAAATGGTGACACTGTTTCTATAAACAGCAAGAGTGTGAAATTTGCACATGTGTTGCTCGTTGGGAAGTTGGAAATATGAATGTTGCAAAATCAAATTTTGACAAACAAATCTTCGAAAAAACGCATTTACCTGTCACGTGTTATTCCCGACGTACGTGTGGTCGCGACGTGCTGACCGATTGATCAGATATATCTCGTTTCAGCATTGGAACGTTTTTGAAACTAGATGGCACTAGTCGTTATAATTTTTTATTAAAACTAACTTCTGAAATAAATATTTTTTTTGTTTTTTACATTTATTAATATATATATTTTGCTTGTGCAAAATACAAAATAAAAAAATAATTTCGGACAATGTAATAGCCACAATTATCTTTTTTCAAAAACGGGAAATTTTTGTTAGGCTTCGACAAAAATTCAAGCAGGGTCGACACTCAACGGAGAGAAATTTCGACATTGGATAGGTTAATTTCACCGAAAATGCATTGTGGACGACGTCGTGACCGTGGTCGGCAAAGTTTGAACAATCGTGCTCAAAACCAGTGATACCAAAGAAGATTGGAAGTAGCGAGTCTCGTCCCAAATACGGCCTTGCCTGTTTACTTGTTTTGTTTCAAAGTGGATAATGCATAAGTGAGAAAAAAGTGCAGTAGGGTACTGAAAAATATGACGTATAAGTGCAAAATTGTAAAATGAAAAATAAACGACCGAAGTGTTTTATAATGGAGAAAGTACCGTGCAGAAAATATTTAACATATAATTGCAAACAATATACAACGGAGAAATGTAATAACGGGATTGGACTGCAGATAGTATTATTTATCTTAAAACTTAATATTCCATTCATTAAATATTTTTTAGCTGGAAATCTTGATGCATTGTTTCAATTGCATTTAAGACCTTTGGAAGAAGATGCCTTGATTAGCTTTCTCCATAATAGTTCTGATCCTAAAGCTCAGGAACTGCTCATTATGTTCTTTCTGCAACGTAGTCGACCTATCGAAGCAGCCTATCTAAACGAGAAATTGAATTCTCAATTTTCGGTAAATAGTAACTTTAAAAATTTACATAACGTATAAGTTAAATATTAATTTTTCTCTGAATTCTGAACAGACACAAGATTATCAGAAAGCTGCAGCTCGTAATGCACTTGTGAATGGCTACATGCAGATACTACCAAAAATTCAAATGCAGTTAGTTAAAGAAATTGGTTCCCAGTCGTCATCTAAATTTACGACTCAAAGACAAAGTAAGTAAATATTGTTGTATATTTATTTTTGGTTGGTTATTTTAAGAATTTGGAAGTATTTGGTTAATTATGTTACTGTAAAATTTAAAAGATTTGACATTTCAGAAGCTAAAGAAAGTTTATTCTATTTTATGTTTTTTTTAAATTAAGAATCTCATTAAAATAGTTTTTCTTTTCTTTTTTCAATTAGAAAATTTTCATTCTGAAATTTAATGAAAAAAATTGTTAGTTTATATTATTTAGACAATCTCATAGAATACATGTAATAGATCTCGTAAATAAAAATGACAAAATAAATTTGTAATGTAAAAAATTTTTTGATTTAAATCCTTTAATCACTTTAAATTATTAATAATCTAAACAATAATCCTAAGTACTAACTGACACCACTAATTGAAAAATGTTACTTATTTTTTCACAAAATTTTGATTGGTCTAAATGGTTGAACCTTGGTTTCTTTTTAGGAAAACAACAGCTTTATGCAATCTCTTCAATTTGTGATCTGTTGTTGTTTAATATTGCTTTGCATGG
>NW_027121975.1:0-41717 GCF_030686945.1 Centruroides vittatus
TTTTTTCCTAAACGGAAACGAGAGAAACGCGTGGGAAAATTCTTAAAAAATTTTCCACGATTTACTTCCACGACTAACTGGTAGCGCCGGGTCTGACTGTTCCACTGTAAAGAGGTTAATACAAATATTGAGAGTATTTTTTGGAATTTTCGGTAAGAAAAAGCCTACAACATCATTATAGTCATCGTAATGTAATGAGAATAATAAAAATATTATTATCATAATGTACAGTACATGTGACTAGAGGTCGGCACCTCTGTCATGCAGTGTCACGTTTGACAACCATAGTGGCGATTTGTTTTGTTCGGAATTGAGTCACGCGAGCGGCCACGAGTGTAGGCGATCGGATTCCGTATGGAAGACTGTAATACCGCGCTACAGACGTAATGCACTCAAACACTAGGTTTAACAAACGAATATCCGTTTAATTGCAAAGGAAAAGAGTATCGATACAAACTCCGTAAGATATCAATTTAATTAATTAACTGACCTAAATCGTAAGTGGTCGCAAGAGAAAGAGTTTACATGATATATCGCGTAAGGTTAAATGCCTGTAGGTTGAAGGATCTGTTTTAGACTTGATACAGGATAGGATTTGGTCTGTCCCTTAGGCCGACTAAATAAACGAGTAGGTTGGCACGTTAGAAGAGTTCTGGATAATGTACTATACAGCTAGACAGCGAGATAAATGTTCTGTTCTGGGAGTAGATTTGATGTCGATGCGATCTTTCTTACTTCTGGGGTTCATATGGAGATTCTATCTTTGAATTTCGATGGGATCTAGAATTATTTCAGGTTTTAAAGACGAAGATTTTCCAATTCGGAGGCACTAATGTTCTGGATCAGAGTCGATAGAATAATCCGTTTCAGAGGCACAGAGTACTTGTCGAAAAATTGGCAACAACTGATTCATTGGCCATAAGTTCTGATATGAAAATCGGTAGCGCATTGCCGGGCGGTCAAAGAATCATTGAAAAGTGTTGCTTTCGCCGTCAAGAACAAGTAAAAAGAGAAGTTCTCAGATAATAGTTGATAACAGTCATCAAAATAGGTATGATAAACTCGTGTTATTTTATTTATTTATTTATTTATTTATTGTTGTTGTTGTTGTTGTTGACGTTCTCAATACATCCTGCAAAAAAGTAGATTTTCAATATTGAACTTTTTATGCATATCTATTATTTATTAGTATATTTCATATTCGTGAAATATTTATGTAATCGCAAATAACGAAATGTCATTTTGACTATTTTACCAAATTTCTTTCTTTCTATAAAAAGCCACAAAACAACGAGCAATTAGTTATTGTTACACTGTCGGAATGCCAGGCTGCAATTTCAAATCATATTACTAATAATTCTTCAATGTAAAAAATTTGTCTTTCATCTCAAATTGGTAGTGTCTTCTCCCTGGATATAATACTTTTCTGGTTAATGTTACCCTAGGTATACAAAATGGCGGCTCGTCTCCGATTCCAGCAATCAGAAGACAGGGAACAGTGGGATGCACATTCTAACCTAACCTAACCTATTCTAATAATTTGGTTGCTAATAATTATGGTAATTTATTAGAATAGGTGCGTCCCCACTGTTCCCTGTCTTCTGATTGCTGGAATCGGAGACGAGCCGCCATTTTGTATACCTAGAGTAACTTTAACCACTTTTCTGTTAGCAATAGTGTCGCGCTGATCATCTGTCCAACTCCTTTCAGAGTAAAATATTCTAATTCAAAGAGACAACAGTGGGAATTTACAGGGGTTCAATTTTTCGACTTGCAGCGCAATAAGAAATAAAAATAGTTTTATATTTTGAATGGCTTATGCAAATCTATATGAAGTAAAGTTATGATGTTCAATGTGTCTCATACTGAGAATAACCAGAAATCCAACATCGAGTTGAATAACTTCCCGGCAATATTGAAAACTGTGGCGCCATCTGTTATGACAGTTTATTATTAAAAACTTTTTATATTTTTAAGTATTATAAAACTAGCTGTTAGACTTAGCTTCGCCTAGGTTTATAAAGTACAGTACTGTACTGTACCTATATATTCTTGTGAACACCCTGTTTAGCACAAACCCCCAACCAAACTATGAATGTTCACTGGTTTTAACTCTCACCCACTGATGGGCACCTATAAGAATTAAGAAAGCACCTTTCTGAAATGAAAAAACCCATGTTGTTACATGTGCAATATTAAATACTTATATATTTTTGGCCTCGTAACACTTTCGATTCCACACAGGTAAGCAGGTAAGTTCTATATGCTACTTGTTGTCGCAATGATGAAGCGTGTCTACTTTGCGCTATATCATTGTCACTGTAATTACAGTAGAGCATCGCTTATGCGACTCAATTGGGGACTGGGATTGATCAGATAACTGAAAAGTCGGATAACCGAAAAGTATGAAAAAATACATTATTAGTATAATGAATTAGGCCTGGTTTAAATACTAGCCTCCCTTTTACGGTCGAGCCAGTGCTGCCAGCTAAAACACGCAAAAATTTAACAAAAATAATGTTAAAGTAGCCAGACATAACCAAATATTGTAGCGCCACATCACTAGCGGACATTGGAATTTGCCGACTAGAACGCGGTCGGTTAACCGATAAATCAGTTAATCGGGGGTCGGATAACCGATGCTCTACTGTAATTGGATAAACAGTATTTGTTTTTTTTTAGTTTTTTTTTCAATAGTTGGCACGAGATGTAAATTCATCGAATCCATGGTAAATAGAAATTAATTGATATATATTTATCTGAACAATATTTTTTGGTTGGTTATATGACGTTATTAATGTTAAAACTAATTTAACGTAACGGCCGAGTTTTGTATTAATTCTTCGATCGGCGTCAAGCAGTCTATAGGGAACAAACACACATTTTCATTCATATACATATATAGATAGCGAGAAACTTAATTTTGAGGATAAGAATAAGTTTCATATATAACTGTAAATGTTAATACCGATTTTTAATTGCCAAAATTTAATAGCATCAAATCTACTAATAATCAAACCACACTGAAAAATTTCAGATATTTTCGACAAAAAGCACGAGTTATTAACCTGCAAATAGCCTGAAAAAAATCATGCTTCTTACACAATCACATCCATACAGACAAAAAAACAAGGTTTTTGCATTTCTGAACGTTTTGCGGTCCTCTAAGTGTAAAAATCTGTGGCGTTATGTTTTGAATGATGGTCACCCTTTCCCTCTGTTATATATAATAGAGCTAAGAAAGTAATAATCAACAGGCACCTTAATGAAAAAACCAAATGTATTTATGTTTTTAAATTTCATACTTAACATTATTCACAATATGCATTTCGGTCAGACACAAAGTCAGACCTAATTCAGTAATTCACAAGATGTATATTTTTCGGATATATCATTTTTCGGATGTGAATTCCAGCATTGTCGCTCATAAGCCATATTCTTCAAAAAATTAATTTGGTTCATTAATAATGTTTTTGTTTAAACACTATTAAAAACATTAGATGTATTAAGCATACAAAATACATTTTATCAATACATTATTGTTTTAAAATTCAATAATAAGCACTAATTAAAATTTTTACATAATTGTTGCAATAATTGCACTAAAATGAGCAAAAGATTTATTAAAAGCTGTTCTTTCAAACTGGTTTGATAGAAGACAGTATGGTGATCTACAAAAAGAAACTTCATATGTGACCACGTTGGAAATAGAGGACAAAGAAAAATTTCGCAGATTTCGTTCTGCTTCACAATAACTGGGCGTTGTAAATATACAGGAATATCATAGCTCTCTTTAGAACTATTTTCTAGGTATACGTCTACGGAAATTTTTATAGAATTATTAAATGTTGCGGATGTTGTCTTATTAGTAACATTTAAAGTAACATATCTTTCTGAATCGTCTATATTATAACTACGGCTTCTAATGGCAACTTTCAAGAAAACTCCCCAGATGTACAAATTATATTTACGTATTTTAAAAGTTTCTCTTATATTTGGAAAATCGCCAGAATACATTAAATTACACCGAAAGTCCGAGGAAAAACGATACAGTTTAAATAATCGATACTTTCTTGGATTATACCATTGATGTACCGTGTACGTATTTTCATATACTTTCGGTAAATTTCTACATTTTCTTCGAAATATTTCTACTTGTTCATTTTCTGTTAAAAGACCATCGGTCGAAGGGGATCCTGACAACTCATAATAAGTCATTGAAACGAATCTCACTTGTTGAATTAATGGAGAAATTTTTTCTAATAGTTTTTTAGGATCGCTATCGTTAATCTGTTTTTTTCCCCATGCCACGACCGCGTTATACATATCTAATTCTGATTCTAATATTAGATCATCCTCAGATACGATGTTTAACAGGGTTTCAAATTTCGCAGATAGCAATTTTTCACTCTTGATAACTTCAGAGATATTGTTTTCAATAAAATTCCAACACTTATCTATTAATGCTTCTTCATTGATATCTTTGGCTGTTTCGTAAATTTCAAAAATGTAATCTTTACATAAATGATTATTCATGTAAGTTACACAGATTTCCTTCATAGTTGTTACCTTATACTTATGTGCGAAACACAATCCTAAAATCGCTTCAGATGTTGATTTTAATTCCATTTCTTCCTGATAAATGTGCCTGTAATAAATATAATAACAATACATTTGCATAAAATACTAATGACAAATTAATAGAAACATACGTTTTTAATGTTCACTCAGAATTACAAATTAAATAATAAACCCACCAAAAAATAGACTTAAAAAATTGAATATCTAGTTTTATTTATACTACACAGGTGTGCTAATATATATACTGTATAAACAGCAATATAGTAAATATATTTTGACTAATATAGTCTGTTTATTATGGTTAAATAATTAATCAAGTAATAATTACTTTTACTAGTACAATAAATTATCAACTAACTTTAAGAAAATATCAACAGCAATGGAATTGTCATCCGGTAAAATTATATCGTACTCGTCATTTAACTCTGCGCCATAAATAATATCGCAGAAAACCTCGCTATATATCGATAGCAACAATTTGTGTGTCTCAAAAACATCTTCGTTTTCTCCAACAATCAGTGTAGTATCTGATAATTCTTTTGTCGTCATTAAGTAAGCAATCTTCTCATTTAGTGTTGTGGTTACCGACTGCCAGGCCATCTAAAAATAAATTAATATAATCGCTTTTAAAAAATTAAAAAGTATAAGTAATCTAAAATAATAATTGTAAATTAAGAATAATCCGTTCATTAATTTTACTGTAAAAATATGTATTTTAAAACTGCATAATCTATATACATTACGAGTTAAAAATATAAAAAATTCTAATTTATCTGAAAATGTAATGATTCATTCTGTTTATATTTAGCTATTTTAACTTTGAATTATCATTTATTCTTTTATTAATAAAGTTTAAAAAAAAATATTTACATTTTATTTTTAATTTGAATTTTTCTAATATAATAGTTTAATATACTTATTTTTAATAAACTCGATTGAAGGCAGTTATTACTTTTAAACTTCTTAGGATAATAATTACAGTTTAAAATTAATTTTATTCAAAATTCAGTAAAGCACGACATTCTGATGTTACCAGCTTATTTGTGGCAAATTCAAAAGTGAACCCGACGTTTCATATTGCGTCGCAATGGCATGTACAGGTACGCTTTTGCACAGTTTCATAGATATGTCTCTACTAGTTCGACCCAGTGGTGCTCCTATGTGGTGACACTTCACAAAATAAATAGAAAAGAAAATATTATCTTAATTAAAATTCTTTTTTTTTTATATTGTGTCGTGTCTTTTAGTTATACATTATTATTTATGAATTAGCGGTCACATGAAGTAGGGTTTCATTAAATTATCACTAAAAAATTTTAATCAGTTCAATTCGGCTTTTCCAAGCTTAAACATTAAATGCGCCACTAGTTCCATCTAATGTAGATAGCAAAGTAATGGAATATGTAGTCGTTCATGTTTTGTATTCTTAAATGAAATATTTTGCGAAGCGATTTAACATTAAATTTTACGTGATACATGAAAAAGGCATTACCTATTTTGGTAAAATTGTTTTTTTGCTTATAATTATTTAACTATTAAGTTTCTCGTGTTATTTTTACAAATATTTTTACTTATGTTTTGAGGTTAATCTTGAATTATTTACTATCATTGAGAATTTAGCTACAAAACGAAACTAAATATATCTCATGTGTATATAGTATATTTAGCATATAAAATTAATTGTACTGTATCTACCTAAAATAAGATGCGTATAGTATTTTTCCCTAAGGATTATTATTTCCTTAATATGTTTATATTATTTAATTAAAATACAAACATACTAATTATTCTTAGATAGAAAGAGTCTGGTACTATCTATCGTATTGTTTATTCCCTTTCATAAAGGTATATACAGTAGAGACTCGTAAATCGGCACCCCGGTAATCAGAATCGCCGGTAAATGGCACGATTTTCAGTCGGAGTGTGTCGTGCTGAATCGAATGTTTTTGATACTAAATTTACTTCTAAAGTATAATTTTCATGTTTTTATATTCTTCAATATATTTATTTTGTTTGTACAAAATGCAGAAATAATTTTTAACGATACCATAGCCTCGATTATTATTATAAAAATTTTCGTTAGGCTTGAAATCGACGAAAATTCAACACGAAGCGACACGCAACGGAGAAAAATTTGAACATCGGACAGGTTAATATATTTTTTTCGTACATAAACCGTAATCGGAACAAATCCCTAATCTGAACAACCCCAGTCCCCAATTGATTCCGATTTTCGGTTCACTACTGTATGTACATATGTATACATGCATTCTTAACCGGCTGCCATATGGCAGCAGGGATTCGGAGCCGCAAAGCGGAATAATTTGGAAACCATCGAATTACACAATAGCTTTTTAGAAAAATTTATAATAAAAAGCCCTTCATTATTTATTTGAAATTCATATTAATTGCTACATATAAAATAAAATACAGTCTGTTTGAAAAAATATATTAACTTTAATTAATATGGAAGTTACTTGTACCCTCCCCCTGCAGTGACTGCGCATCTTCTTGCTACAAGCGAAACGTTAACTTTTTTTTTAAAGAACGTTCGATGCTTCAAAAACTTTTAACACTTATGTAGATAAATAGTATTGAATAAAGTGTATAGGTTATATATTTTTAATTTTACGATAATATATGCATATAAACATATAAGTTATAAGTTAATATAGCTTACCTTTTCATTATTAAATAGTTCAAACAGTTGTTTACTTTCGTTTTTATAAAAGCTTATCAATACGAAATTACAACCGATAAGTTCTTTGTTTCGAGGTATAGAACGGTTAGTTACGTAGAGGCTTCAGCATTCTTTAAAAAAACATTATACGAAAGGAATTTTGTTAATTAAACAATATATAAACACTATAATATGTTGAAATATATATAAAATAATTCTCCAATGTTTTGTAAGAATTGCTTTACTAATCGGTTTATCGTTAATATCAAGTACACTTTGATTATTGAACTGTGAGATAAGATAGAAACATGACTCAGTAGTTCGTTTTAGTAAAAGATTATACGTCATTTATTCTAATACAGTAGTATAGTTGGAAATTTATCCGGCCTGTTACTGCCTACTGTTTATATATTTACGACAATAAATAACAATAAATTATTTATTCTTTTATTAATAAGGTTTTAAATAAAATATTTACATTTTATTTTTATTTGAATCTTTCTAATATAATAGTTTAATATACTTATTTTTTATAAATTAAAATAACTTAAATAACATAACGTAAATGTATCATATTTCGCTCTTGCACGTAATAACGCCTAGAGCCATGAGAACAAATGGGTTGCACGAGGTGAAAAACCTTCTTTGTGGACAAGTACGACATTAGAAGTATACATTCGGTCGTTACTGGTTCCATCGGCATCTGAACAATAAGAAATGGTAATCAAAGAGAAAAAGTTAGAAAACAGTAAACACGCATTTTGTCACATCGTCGATTTAAAGCTGATGGACTGATGTAGAAGAGAATGAATCGCAGCATCCGGTGACGTGTTATAGTCAGAAATATTCGTTCACAAGGGAAGTAACAATATTCAGCGTCAAAATATGGCGATTACGAAACGAGTCCATCGTTTCGTAATCCGTCAATGTCGAAAAACAGGCAAGCAGCAAAAAAATACCGAAACCGAAAGAACAGTCCTGTTTCGTCTCCGTTAAATATGCATTATACATTAAACTCCCGATTAACCGTGTTAATTAGTGCATGATTGTGCACAGAAAACCTGAGAACTCAATATCGCTTATGAAAAAAGAAGCATAACTTTATTTTCTAAAATTTGAAAGAAATGCTTTCAGACATATGAATAAAAATTCAACAACGAGTTGCTTCACTTTCCCGGTAACAATTGGTAGCGCCATTTGTTATCGTATTTTATTTTAAAAACATTTTGTATTTTAAATTATTATGCTTGCCATTTTATACTTATTGGCAAAAAGCTTAATTTGAGGGTGGGGATGAGTGTTATAAAAAATTATAAATGCTAATAACGAGTGAAATCCTCATTAAGTTCAACTAGACTGTTGATAAACACGACCCTCGTTATCTCCTCCACTCCTAGACTTACCAAAATTTAAGTTTAACCCCCTTAATAGTCAAATCTTTCTGCAAAATTTCAGACATTTTTGATAAAAAGCACAGTATTCAATATTGCACCTATATCTGTTTTCCCTTTACAAAAAGCGGTAACCAATTTTCATCCGTATTGAGACCTGTATAACAATTGATCCTATTTTCGTACAGCATAGGTAATTCGCTTTTTTACAACAGTTCGGTGTAATATAGTTCTATTAAAATACATATACATATAATCGTTGGTTTATGTGAGAAGTTAGGGTTAAAAATTTTTTTAAGTTTGCATATTTTAGTATTAATTTTAAAGTCGGTTTAAACCGCTGTAGCACAAAAATACAAAGTTTTCAATATTGTGCACCAGACATATTTACATAATTAAAAGAAATATTTATATACTGCACTCGTGAAATACTCAAAAAAGAAAGTGACAAATGATACAATAATCCCAACCAATAGAATTAAAAATGGTCCAGCTAAGTCATTCAGGGTTAAAACATGTTTTCTTTTGGAGTTTTCTGTATATGATGATCGAGTTTTGCTTAATTTTTTCAGTTCCTCAGTTTCGAACTTCTTCATAATTCCAGTTTCAAATAGGCTCGAAATTCTAAAAGTTATTTTTCAAAAATATGTGCGTTAAAGTTACACTTAAAGCAAGATACTATTTAAAAATTTCAGTAACTTACACTTTGTCGATGTTTTTCTTGAACGAACATTTCTTGGCTACACCAAATCCAACACTTGTAGTATAGAGTTGGTCTGTAGATATCAGAAAATTTTTCATTCCCAATGGCGTGAGAATAAGTTTCATGTAAAGTTCAAACGTTATAAAAACAACTTTTTCGTTCATCATTCGAATAGCAAAATTATTGTCGAGAATGTCGAATGTCAATTTATTCGATTTGGTTAATTTCTTCAATGCCTTTACTTTGCTTTCATTCGATTGCTGTAAATATTTTATTGCTTCTTACTAATTTTTATAATACAATTAAATATATCATAAATATATTACATATTACATGATTAGAATGAACTAATCGTGTACAATATAGATTCTACAAAATTTATCAACATAAACAAGCAATATTAGAATCAAAAATAACTGAAGAGTAAGAGTATATATTATTTTATTTTCAAAAAGATTACTTGATAATATAAAATATTCTGTTCGATGGGCATTTACAAAAATTAAAATTTACTCAATTATAACCCTCAAAAAATCAGAAATAATTAAGAATTTATCACTGTTACATAATAATAATCGCCTTTATTATTAATTCCGTGTTTGAAAAACCAGGCAGAGAAATGCGGTGTGATAAAGGTAATTACAGTGTTACATCGATTGACGAGTGCATCTCTTTCCTAAACACCTTTAATGAATCGAAATCTTAAATTGCTAATGGATTTTCTATGTCCTAGCGTACATTTCGCACCATCATTATGTATCTCAGTTTAATTTAATTTTTTTTGTTTTAGAAAAATTTAAAGTTTTAAATAACACAATATCGAACTTATTTAAATTATTTTATTCGATATTAATAGAATGTTCGAACTCTGGATTAGAGGTGGAAAAAATCTATTTTGCCTCTAGGACCAGAACTGTTTCAACCGATTCAAGTGAGAAACTATATACTGTATATAAAATAGAATATTTGTCCCTATGTTCTTGCTTTTTGGACGATTTTAACTAAATTTTCTTTTTTTTTCTGCTTATTCTCTGGGACACTAAGGGAAATATAGACTACCGTTAAACTCCGCTCGAACCCTGATTTAATTTCCCTTATTAAATGTTTAACTTTATGCCCAATCTGTTCCAAATTTTTTATTTTTATTCTCCAGAACTCCGATGAAAATATAGATTTCCACAAAATCTGAACGCCCATTCTACTTCCAATTTCAATACAATCCAAACTCAATACGATCATAGACCAATGCGTTGTGGTTTCTGGTTTCTTATAAATTTAAACATTTTCTACAGATACCATGTAAAGGTGTTGGAAAATTTCAACCTTTGCAACATGCTCCAAATGATAATCTTTACTATATTTAAAGAATTATTCTCGAATTTATTTTTCCACTATGGTAAATGTACTGTACATGTAACGTTTTTATCTTATGGCCTTTCACAGAAAAACGCATTGTAGATGAGGGAACTCCCTAATCTACAATATGTTATAACTGTATATAAAGCAAACGAAATTCAAAAGTGAATATCTCCAAAACTTATCTGTAAACATTACAGGTACAGAAACTTCTGTCTAGCATTCGTAGATCAATTGTTTTAACTTAGGTGCACCGTACATGAAACACAACAAAGTATGAAACCTCCACTCAATAAGTAAGCTTACATTCTTCATTGTTTTGTTATGGAATGTCGTGATATCGAAGACATAATAGTTTCCGACGTCAAAAGCTGTAATAATTGAGTCAAGATTTTTCGTTAAATACAGTTTCAAATGCACACTTGTTTCATTGCTGATTAATTTCTGTACTAAGTATTCGAATATTCATTTCATTATAAACAGTTTTAAAAAATTATCATCACATTATATTCACTTTAAGCAACAGAGAAAGACTGTGATGTGTAATAAAAGCACCGACAGGTAGAATTTGCAAACCGAAACATTGTTCTATTAAAAACGACATTAGATTTGTTACAATACTGTATATAATGAAAATTCTTGACACCACTGTTACGGCTTTTGACGTTGTAACGATTACTAAACGTCCCTGATCTCACGACCTTTCATAGCCAAATAATTATAAATGTAAATCATAGTGATTGAATAACGGTTTTATACTTTGATTGTATTTCATGTATGGTACATCTAAGTTAAAACGGTAATACTTTGAAAATAATTGAACTACGCATGCTTCATGGCAATTTTTGTCAAAACATTACCTGCAAACCTTACAGGAAAATTTTGGAGATATTTTTTACAGAAATTCCTTCGCTTTGTCCTGTAATAACTCCATATTATATTTGGTTACATTTAAAATGTTTTATATCTTTCTAGATGGCATTGAATGAAACAAATATAATTATTGTAATTGCCAAATTTTTCGAAAATTAATTTTATTGAGACTGATTTAAAATTCGGATATAATTATGATTTCACATTTTATATTTATCTCTTTAATACACTGAAATGTTTCTACTGAAAAATCATTAAATAAAAATAATTGGAATAATGCAAAGTTTAATCAACTAATGTGTAGTGGTAAAAAGTTATGAGGACGACCATTATTTTTCTGATTGAAATAATTAAAAAATTATTACGTATATAGAAAATAAATTGAAATAACGCGTTGTACTTATATTATTATATTTATATTACATCATACTTACAAGAATGAATTTTGTAACTGGAGAATTACGACGAGTGCTTACAGTATATTCTCCATTTTCGGCAGCCTTCGTTAATTCAGTAAAAGTTGTGGGCACATTTTCTCGACCAGGAAAAGTGATAAAAGACATTAATGCTCCGCTATAGCTAGCAGTGATAATATATATTGCAAAAATCCATCCGGAGACAATCAGTCTACAGCTATGGCTGGAAGGTGAAAATAACTGATTTCCTGAGATAATAAGTCATTAATATAAATTACATAGTTATCATTGCGTAATATCTCTTTAATTAAATCACTATTAGTATTAGTTTTCATACAACCTTGATTACAAAATGACCCAAATAGCGCCCAAGCAATATCGTATGCCTTTAAGTGTTTCTTGTTATTCAATTCTTCATCTTTACGAAATATTATTGTGAATAAAATCACACAGATAAGGAATACAGAAATAATTATTAACCACATCTGTAAAGAAATAACAAAAATATTCTTAATTATTACATAAATGCAAACTCAGATCCTATATAAAAATATCTAAAATATTTATTTTGATGAAAATCTTTAATGCTTGCTTTGTTGTATCTTTGATTCTTGGGGTTCTTTGAGCCTAATTTTTTGATAAATTATTTCTTACTAAAAATTCAGGTAATGTTATTTAAAAAACCTAACAGATTTTTATTAACATAATCTGATTGTTTTAGTAAGAAACGGATATAACATTATAAACTTTCTTTCTTGTAATCTTGCACTAGTAACTGTTAATAACGTCTTTTATTCAGAAAATTTAATCTCCACTCAATAAGGATTGAATATCAAAATATTTATGAATTAAAATAATATTTCTTATTATTGAAATAATTTTTATAGAATTATTATAGGCCTATAATACTATAATTACCTGAAGAGAAAAAGGATGAATTACTGCAGTTAATTTTGATAGTTCTGCCGGTTTTCCAACAACGAATCTCACGGCATCTACAGTAATGATCTGAGAGAAATCCATGTATTTATAACGTCCAAAATTTTGTGTAATTGGAACGATAATGTCAACTGACTAAACAATATAAAATGACAGTGAAAAAAGTAAAGTACAACGACGCTATCATCTAATAAAGTGTATTTCTTACTTTATTCCTGAAAACATACTCAATATCTTTTTTATCTGCCTTTTTAATTTCATAACTGCAATAAAAATGTTTATTATAAAGTAAGGAAATAGATTTTTATTAAATTATTCATATTTTAAATAATATATTTTTTTTTATTTTCCAGGATTTAGATCGAATATCTTACTTGAATCCGAGATATTCGACAAGAACGAGAACGACTCTTGACAGAAATCCCTTATTTAAAAACTTCTCTTTAGTTTCATCTAAATGAACAGCTCCGGGAATCTTTTCAATAAAATAAAATAAAATTGTATTATGATGTTGATAAATAATAAGATTTTTTCTTATGGGGAGTAAGCCTGTGTAAACCGAGTGTTCATTTCGGTTTCTGTTTTATTAAAGTTGCGTGTTGAACAGGTTTTACTATATTGTATTTTACAATCTAATTAATTATATATAAGAATGAGAATTTTAGGGAGAGACGATAACATTAACACAGACTTTATTATTAAAGCACATAAGATTTAACGTTTATATTATTCATGTAGATCACAAATAAATTATTTTTTAAATTGAAGAATAAATTTATGAGGATTTAAAATTAATTTTCTCGCTAAGATGACAAAAAGTAAACATAAGTAACAGGCCTACATCATTACCTCAATAGCAAAGAACGACACGGTTGTGTTCATCAGAGCATTCTTCATTCTTTAAAAAAATAATTTATACACATTTTTATAAATTTTTATTAGATTAAACTCTATGTTTTTGCAAAAAGATTATATCTGTAATGATAAATAATATAATCACAATGCATTTATCATGACGTAATCTTCAACAAGTAACTAACTTATACAAGAATATAAAAATAACAATTATTTATAAAGAAATCGTTTCAATTGCAGGCTGCAATTTATACTCATATGTTTTAAATATTTTAAAGTTTATAATATATGGTTTTCACCTCAAATTAGTAGTGACTTGCCCCTGTATATCATAGTTTTCACTTAGCAACAGAGTGTTACCGGTTATCTATCTAACTGCTTTCAGGGAACAAATTTTTAATTAAAATTACACGACTTCTGGATTGTATCGGAAGTTCATATATAATCGGGGTCCTTTCCCTAACCTTTCCATATTTAGTTTTGAATTTCTTTTATCTATCACATTTTCGAGATTAAGGAAAAAGATACGGACAGACAACCGACAGTGAGAATTTACAGTTATTATATATCTTTATTTGTAAGACTTTATACCTTAAAAACAATATTTAAAAAGTAAAAACTTCGTATTACATACTTTACGCTCAAAACTAGCAGCTAACGAAACTACCTTACAGTATCTATATATATAATCGAGACGAGTTGATAATAATAATAATAATCAGCGCAGAGCCCAAACGGTAAGGGGTTGAAAGTTGAAATTCGGTGCACAGTTAGGGTACGTTACGAGAACGCACAATAAGAAGGGATTTTCCGAAATTCTTCCCCACGGGGGAGAGAGACAGGATTAAGGCTTAACACTTCCATCAACAATGGAAATGTTAAGTAACAATATAAGTGTTAAGTGACAATGGAAATGTTAAGTAACAATGGAAGTGTCAACAATGGAAGAGTCAACAATGGAAATGTTAAGAGCACAAACGGTTAGGAGTTGAAAGTTGAAATTTGGCACACAGTTAGGGTACGTTACGAGAACGCACACTAAGAAGAGATTTTTCGAAATATCTCCTCACGGGGGAGAGGGACAAGATTAAGTCTTAACACTTCCATCAACAATGGAAGTGTTAAGTAACAATGGAAGTGTCAACGATGAAAGTGTTACGTAACAATGGAAATGTTAAGAGTACAAACGGTTAGGAGTTGAAAGTTGAAATTTGGCACACAGTTAGGGTACGTTACGAGAACGCACACTAAGAAGAGATTTTTCGAAATATCTCCTCACGGGGGAGAGGGACAAGATTAAGTCTTAACACTTCCATCAACAATGGAAGTGTTAAGTAACAATGGAAGTGTCAACGATGAAAGTGTTACGTAACAATGGAAATGTTAAGAGTACAAACGGTTAGGAGTTGAAAGTTGAAATTTGGTACACAGTTAGGGTACCAAATTTAAGTACCAAAGTGTTAAATAACAATGGAAGTTTCAACAATGGAAGTGTTACGTAACAATGAAAATGTTAAGAGAAAGCGACGTGCAAGACGCAGATGCAGTATTTTTCGTTTTTGCGGGAAATCGAACATATTTTTAGACCTATCTAAAAATTCTGTAATTAGTCTGGAAACAGGGAGGACCCAATTTTTGCATTCTTTGAAAACGGGTAAGGTTGACTATAACGTAATAATCTTAATATTCGCTAAAACGGTTAAGAGTTGAAAGTTGAAATTTGGTACAGTTAGGGTACCAGACTTACAAACCAAAGTGTTAAGTAACAATGAAAGTGTTGAGTAACAATGGAGAACAAGAGAAGGTGACGTGCAAGATTTATGGGCTCTGGAAAAAAAAAAAAAAGTGAAAGAGGAATATGTTAGAACACATTCGGTTTTCAAATTTAAACAGATTAGTTTGGTTTTTCTTTAGAACATTCGATGAAAATCGAACGATAAAATCAGAACACGACGTGAAAATTGAACAATATCAGAACATTCGATTTTTCAATTCGACCTTTCTTTAGAAATACTTAGTTTGTTAATGAAATTACTCTTTTTCTTTTATGACTATAACGTAATAATCTCAGTCTTTGCTATTGTTACTTTTGCCCGAGCAACGCCGGGCCTACGTGCTAGTAAATATATAAATTTAATTTTATAAAATAAAATTAAAAATAATCAAAACTTTTTAAACTTTGTAAAACTGTTGTTAAATAATAAATATTAAACAGAAATAGTAATTTTTATACCTTAATTTTCAAGGCAAAACACCTCTTTACAATTCGACTGCAACCTTTCTTCTGTGTAGAAATTTATGAGGATAGTTATTGATCTGTGAAATTAAAACGTAATCACGCAAATCGGTCGTTATACCTTTGAATATCGATTTTAGTAATGGAAATTTAATGCACTTTAGGTTTACTTTACATCTGCTGTATACATTTTATCAGATCAATAAAAAAATATTTAATAATAAATATAAACAGAATTCTTGAATTTTAATATAGCTTTAAACTTAATATTATTGGAAAACAGAGTTGTTAGAAAAAAACTATGGTTAAAGTTTTCGTGATTTTGTTTATACTGTGCTAAAGTATTCATTACTATATTTTATAATATATGTTTATTGCAAAGATAATGTTGAATGTAATATATAAAATTGGAATTATTAAATCTTGTGTAGAAGGATTCCTGTATCTTTATCTTTGTCCAATTGTTAATATAGTTATCGAATTATCAAATTTAAAAAATTTACTATCAGCGAACAATTATTTATTGTGATGTCACAATATCGATTGTAAAAAAAATTACGTATTTTCAGGTGCAGATCGAAAGTCGTGATATTTTTCAAATAAGTAATTATATAAGAACTTAATCGCATATAGTCAGTAGGGATTTTAGCTCCTAAACTTTTCATATATCTCTCGATTTCCATTTATGTAACTGCGTTCTCAGATTAAGAAAAAAACACAGTGTAATTTCAAAATTGCAGCCCAACAAGAACGAAATTCCCTTCGTTAGTTTTTGCTTTTGCTATAATTCTATTCGGATGTTATAAATTAAAATTTATAGGAAAATACCGTTTTTAAGCATTTATTTAATAGCAAAATTAAAGTAACAGTAAAAACAGACAGTGTTAGCTCTATATCAACCGAGCGGTGCTGATATTTTAACAGCGATGCAATAAATCACGTTGCATGTCATATGTAAGAGTAAATACAATATACTTTGGTGTAGACCTCAACACGCACCAATATTTAAATTAGAAGTTATATTTTAAATTTTGCCCTAACCCAGAAAGTGTTTTTGTTGATTTTTTTTGTTTGTCATATCCTATAAACATATAACTTTTAACGATTTTGATGTTAAGCGATAGAATATGCATGAAATATAGCCAGAAAAATACGTACGGTAGAGTTCGTATTTGGTTTTGCTTCGTGATACGACGGAAGTTGATCTCTCCCGTATTGTTTGTATAGTTTGACAACCACGAATTCGGTAGAGACTAACTACAAACGAAATTCAACATGTATGAAAACTTTTCATAGAACTTTTCACTTTTCAGGTATATAGGCTATCAAATGTTTATTGAACAAACAAACAAACATTTCAATTCAGAAAAGAAAACTGTGAAAACAAAACAATCTTCAGATTAGGAAGACGAAAACCAAGATTTACAAGAACGTGATGATGTATCAACAGGAGTGAGAACAAAAACGAATCTATAGGATGCGGAGAATACTGTTTTAAAACTTCACTTCGTTCTGTTTTCATTCTCAGTTATGTCGTATATTTTGTTTGAGATGTTTTAGAATGTGTACAATTTTATATTACGTAAACAAATTACAAATAGTGATTAAATATATCGTTTGGTAAAAAAAAAAAAATATAGTAACAGCGCAATGACTCCTGCAAAGTAAAAACAATGTATTTTAAAACTAAGTATGAAAATTTTGCTTTCAAACATAAAAGATATTTTTAGAAGCTTTGCATCTTGAAAGCTTCTGAAAATAACTTTTATGTTTGAAAGTTGTTTTTACACAATTTTATGTTTTTACACAATTTTATAAAATATATATATATACATTATAAAATTGTGTAAATACCAAAGAGAACGCAAATAGTTTTATACACAGTCGCATAATAAATAGCAATAGAATAAAGACTGTTATAAAAGAATTTCCTCGAAGATTTAAGAAAAAAACCTTACCGGATTAAGATTCTTTTTTTACAGACAGTTTTTAATTGCAAGTGTTTCTGCATGGCAAAAGCGCGAATACGTTCTAAGGTTCAGATGATAATGTCAAAACTCTCAGATACATCTTCGCAAGAGTCCATGATAAGAATATCCAATCGAGAGCTATGAAGGCTAAAAATAATTTTGACAAAACAGCTTACAAGCACTAGTTGCTGCAAGCTTTACATTTCGCTAACAAAACACAAAAATAAAACTTTTTACACAGACATGCAAAGTGAAATTAAAGACGAAACTTTCACACTCTGCACATGTTCAGATTTGAGAATGGCTACATATCGATGATTAGATGAATTGTTAAAGTCCATACTCGATACAGAGAATATTCTTGTGTTTCTATTGAAAACGAGCAGAATTTACTGAACATCAATGTGTCATGTAAGACTTTCAAGATCCACAGCCCGATCATTGTCGAAAACGCGATGACTAATACCATCCAACTCGTCATGTTGATAGCAGGCTATTCTTCGAAATACACACCATTCTGCAGATCTTCTTACAAGAGATGAGACACCACTACATTTGTATTTTAAGATCAAAGTTTTCTGAACCCGCCATTGGAAGCTTTGAATCAAATTATTGGTCATCCAGGTTGAAATGATAACATTCGACAATCCGAATCTCATTTTCAAGAAATTTCTAAGATTACTTGTACCAATTCAACCTCTGATTCGCCTAAATGTTTGGCTCACGCCTTAACCTTCTTGATTATCCGCTAATCATCTAGTTTGATTCATGCATAGAAACTTAAGTGATTTATTATGAAAAGTTCACTAAACTGAATGATTCATTATAGCATCATTCTAGTACATAGACGAATAGAAATGAGGCTTGAAGCTCTAAATCCTAATGCGTAAAGTCTGAAACTGTAGTGTCATATCGCGTTATGTTCAGTTTAACACAAGTTTGAATTGAAGTCTTCAGAGCAGCAGACTAAGAATTTTGCAATAAACTATATTGAATGAAATAAGATGAAAAGCGAATATTCTCATATTTTAAACATTTATTTGGATTCGTCAATAAAGTAATGATATGTAATACTGTGGATGAAGTTTTAGTACGTTAGTAAACTTTTCAGAATAAAGTAACAAATTATATTCATATGAATGCAACAATACAAACTAGACCATATAACCATGTATAATGAATACAAAGACATTATACAAATAATATACATAACAAAATACGTGTTTTTTAATGTTTAACCATCAAAATATAGTACAGCCACGAGAGTTCGGTACCGTTATTCTAAGTAAAGATGTTGTAAGGATCTGAATTGTTGGCCTTCAACTTATTTCGAATATCGTATTATATCATGACATCATAGTTTGTCGCCTTTTTGTCAACTACCTATTGACTAACTGTCAACTTTTGATCCTGAGAGAGAAACATCTGTTCGGTTTCCAGACACTAAAGGAACACTTTCCCACCACCTCTTAATCTAACGTTCGGTATCTCAGAAAAACTTTACATCAAATTCTTCAGTTGTCGTACGGATCTAGGCTTGCCAAAAGTTCCCCCGTTCCCTCAACAAGTGTGCCTCAACTCCCGTGAAATTCATCGCATAGGATTAACCTCATCTATAGGACTAACCCTCGTCTATAAGACTCAACTCACAGGTCTATCCTCGTGTATAAGACTCAATTCAACGCCTCGTCAGTCGGATTCATCGACCGGAAACGATCAAGGTCAATTACCGGTATTTATCGCCACGCGAACCTATGTACACACTCTTTTTCGAAATAGTGCGACATTAGGCCTTCCCTCTTTCGTTTGTAAATGTAGTTAATGTTATGTGTTAATAAACGTGTTTCAGTTAATGAAGTCTCTGCGAAAGTCACTTCCGGTGTGTTGTCTCTCCCTCCATCCCGGATCCGATCGCTCCATAACGCGACCGCTCGCGTAACCGGTCTTTAAACCGCCGCGGCTTCCGTGTCCGTTACGACACGGTGGTGTCAGTCCTGACAGGGCATCAAAGAGGTGCCGACCCCCGGTCACAATGTAATTTTCAATTAATTGGCATAACTTCTAGACTTTGTTAATTTGTTGAGTACTTTAATCGTGAATATTCTGTAATGAACCATTCAAAAACATATATGGAACTATGACTATCAAATATTAAAATTTTCTAATTATATCCCATTAAAATAATAAGAAGGGCCTTACAAGAAGGCAGGAAAATTATCGAAGACATAAATTTTTAATAAAAATGCCAATAAACAGCATAATAATTAATCGTTTCTAATAAAATACGTATTTTATGTGCATTCGTATCCAAAGGTAAGTAGATTAGATTATCAAATATTCTTAAATAAGTATTGTATAAACATATAAGACCAACAAATGCTGTGAATTCATTAGTTTTAGTAGGGATACTCATTACATGATTATAAACTGGCAAGTCTACAAGAAGACTTTTCGTAATATTTTGAGAAGTATTTCATAATTAAATTTTATTTTAGCTAGAGAGTTAGATTAACTATTTTTTCAAAATAACTTTGAATGTTTTAAAAGTAAAAATAATGAATTTAAACTTAGTACTTAAAATTGCGTATATTCATTTTAATAAATTTTATTATATTTAGTAAATATTAACTACTAAATACATCGGTTAATTTGTTAAACATAATATAGTTTTTTTCCAATAAAATGCCACCAGAACATTTTAAATATAGAAAATATTATTTCTCATAATGTAGAAAGAAATGATTGTCTTCAACGCTGTACACGAATATTATGAAAGTTTTAAATATTGTATAATTTTTAATCAAAATTAATTTAAAGGTTTGTTTTTTTATCTATATTTATTGAGGGTTACTTGAATAAGCTCACATTATTTATAATCTTTACTTTTAGGAAAGCATACAATATGCTGAATAAGTGCAGTCAGAACCGTTTCAAAAAGCATCAACAAATGCTGAAGCAACAGAATCAATTGAATGTCAGGAAGCCGCTTCAGGCAAAATTATTTTCACATCAAGAGAAGCTGCAGAATTCCTTGAGCATTTCAACATAGATTCAGAAATTATCCTACTGAAAGGATCCTTACAAGTGAACTCTTCTCAAAAATGGTAACAGAAGAAAATACATTCGAATATCAATTCTGTAAAGAAAAATTTTCTCATAAAATTTCTCAAAAAAACAACAAAAAAGAAACTTTCTTCACTCTAATTAATTAATTCTTCCAAAGATATCAGAAGATTGTAAGAGATTTTCAATCTTTTGGTATTTTATAACTGATTCTAAATTAAATTTTTTGTAAATCAACTTCTGTTATGGTATACATTAAATGTAAAAACACTGTAAAGAGTTTACATTTAATTTAATTTATTCCAATAAATATACGATAAAATGTTTCGTACATAATGAAGATAAGAAACTAAATTTAAATGTCATTTTTTTCACATCTAATGTTTTATGAAAATCAGAAACTCAAATCATTATTGTTCTTGTAAAGTGTAAGTTTTATTGTTATAAAAAAAGTTTTATATACTTATATTTGTAAAATTCAACAAGCTATAATTGATTAAATTTACGTCTCAGATAATGAACGTTTGTGACAATTTGATATCTAAATTTTTTAACACTAATTGTTTAAGATATGTTGTACATATAAACTAATGTCATACAGGTCTAAGAATTTTTAGTATTTATTTTCTAAAAACGATAATATATAACAATAAATAAATAGCGATTATATATTGTGATATTGTCACAATGCCAGGGATGAATTTTTAATAACGTTTTTAATTTAGTTAATTTAAAATGTATTTTTTCATCTCATGTTACTAGTATCTTGCCTCTGTATATCGTACTTTTGCTTTAACAATATAGTCGTGCCGATCATTTATTAACACTAATACTTTAATACCCTTTAAAATAATGACTGGTTGGTACTGGCCGACATTATTTGCACTGCCAATATTCATGACTTTTTTTATTATAGAAATAACTAGTACTTTATGCAAAACTTTAGAGAAGTATTATCCTATACTATTTCTTCTATCAAATAAGCGTTGTATAATTAGTTCTTTCTAAGACTTACTTTACATATGAAGTATGAAGGTAAAAATATGAAGATGGTCGGCACTGAGCGACTATTCAGTAAATAATTTATATTTTAATATTTTCTGAAAGTAAATTTTTAAAAATAAATACAGTTGAAACTTGCATCCGACATTGTGACGATGTGACAATTAGTAATTACCAGTTCTAATTAATTTTATACTGTAATCTTCAATTCACGATAGGTTGGTATTTTTCATGCAAAGAAGAGTGTAAATATATAAACTCTGACTATTTTCAATGTGTATTTTTGTGTCTTTTGATAATCAGTAATCATTAGCTTTTATACACTTTTATTAAAGAAAATATTCAAAATGCGAAGTATTTAAATTACATTAAATTTCCAGATTTCAAATTCTTAATTGTATTTCTTTTCAATTTAATTTCTTTTTTATTATTGTTTATATATTGTTTCATTAAAAGAGAAAAAATAAAATGTCATCTTTATCGAATCGAATTATAAATCGATATTAATATTCGAATTGGTTTCCATGGAAAATCTACTTTTGAAAAAAGTTTTAAATTGGTGTATTTCAACTTTTATGCCATTCGTAATAATTGTTTGAAAATAGATTTTCCTTTACATAAATTTCTTATAATCACATTCAGTTTTTAAAAAACAGTTTTCGTGTAATTACTGAAATTTTCAAACTTATAGTTACTCTTCAAAATTTCACTACAGAATTCAAATCTTTATCAAGCAATTGAATAAATCCTCTAACAAACGTCCTCGTTTGAACAACTAAATACTTTGTAGCCAAAATTTAATACCTACAAAAATATAATCATGAAGAATATGTAAATTTTAAACATTGCTGAAGATTTAATCTGAAATATCTTTAACATTATTTAATCATATGAATTTACATAAATAAAAATTTACATTATATGAATCCTCGCAGTTTTTTTTTTCTTTCTTTCTTGTTTTTTTTTTAATTTCGAGAACTCAGTTAGACAGATGAAACACGAGAGCAGATATGGAAACCATAGAAGCAGAAGATTTCGATCAATTAATATTTATGTTTTAGTTAATTAAATTTCTTCATAAAATTTTAGCTATTTACACTTAGCTAAGCACACAAAAAGGTCAAACGGTGCAGACAGATTCCTTTCAAAAAGCATCTGAAAGACTACAGCAACACGAATAAATCAAGATGAAAACGTCGCTTCAGGCGAAATTATTTTTACATCGAGACAAGTTAAAGAATTCCTTAAACATTTTAACATCGATTCAGAAATTATGCAATTAGAAAATTCCTCACACGAGGAGTTTTTTTCAGAAATAAGAATTGAAGAAAATAAATTAGAATGTCAATTCTGCCAACAATTTTCTGATAAAATTTTTTTAACAGAAGAAAGAATTTTTTTACGAAGAAATAATTTTATGTTTTATTCTTTTACTCCTCTTACGATAACATACATGCTCAATCGTGCGAAACAATTGCTGAATTTGACATTATTGTAGGACATTGTTGTTTTTTAATCAAAATTTACAAATTGAATTTTAATATTTAAATTATTAGTACTTTAATTAACATCTAAAATGGTAAGTGATACTTTTAATTTTGCTTTTTAAGAATTTGTTTATATTTGATGAACACTTATTAAATTACAAAGAATTCGTAATTCTAATGCCACATTGTAACAATACATAAAGTATATATTTCTAATATATTTTTATATAATTAGAAAATATTTATGTTAGTGATTAGAAAAACTGTCAATTTTTTATAACTATATAACGAATATTTTATTTTTTATAAGGATAAGAAACATGAATGTAGTGAATGTGGGAAAAAATTTTCCAAAAAAAGTCTCTTAGATATTCACATAAGGATTCATACTGGTGAAAAACCCTTTCTTTGCGAAATTTGCGGAATGACTTTTTCTCAAAATGGAACTTTATTTAGACACAGAAAAATACATTTTATCAAACGAGAATTCGAATGCAACTATGATGACTGCGATTTTAGTACAAACCATTATTTCAGTTTGCTAAGACACGTAGATCAAGAACATTTACGAGCAAATTCTTCTCAAGTAATTATGTTTGTTTTTTGGTATTCATGTAGATAAAATTTATAAAAATATATAAACCATAATTATATGATAGAATATACAAAACATTTAATTAATTGTATATTTAATACAAATGAGGCTGTGATGATTAACTGTTTAAGGAAAACATCGAAAAATATACTTATTATTATTTTAAAAGATTAAAATATTTTCCACAATATTAATTTCAGATTTTGAAATAAAATTCATAATCTGAAATTAATTAATTCAAATCGATTAAATTTTCACTAAGCAGAAGTCTGAGGAAAATATACAGCAGGAAGTACAATAAATATAAATCCACTTATTGTTATATTTAAATACGTAAATAAAAAACACGTAGATAGAAATAATGTAAAATTCCAGATACAATATCTTTAAAACATTACTTGATAGGAACTTAAAAATCATTCATGAAACGCCAGGTAGCTAGTTCAAGCTTAATTAATTATACCTTTTATAAATTGATGTATTATTGCTTCTATTCCCATGAACGCAAGTAAAACAAGATTACTAAATATTTACAAAGATTACTGACGAAGTTAATTTTATCAGATTAAAAAAATGAAATACTGTATAATTCTGTAAGATTTGTACAAAATGTACTTATTTTCAACGATAGAATGATTCGACGTATTAAATCACAGATAATAATTTTGAAGCAACTTTAATATATCTGTTTCAAAATGAAGAATCTAATCAAAATTTATATAAAATGAAAATTTCGTATGAAATATTATTATTTCAAAATTAAAAAGTTTTAATTGAATAATTAATATATTTTGGGATAATTCTATAATTAGAGTTCATCGAAAGACCCGAGTAAAAGAAAACATCAGTGTGACATGTGCCCCAAAGCATTTTCATACAAATCGCTATTACAAAGACATATGAGAATTCATACAGGAGAAAGACCATTTTTGTGTCAGATCTGTAAAAACGCTTTCAAACAAAAGGCACATTTAGAAGCACACGTGGCAAGGCTTCATTCAAATGCAGAAACTCAATCTTTGTTCCAGGTATTTAAATATGTGTTTTGTTATAGATTTTATTGCAATAGGTTATGACAATTTAAAAGTATAAAAATGAGTCGGGTTGCTTTTGGTATTAACATAAAAGTGTTTTCTTTTTTAAGTGTTACTTTTTAAAACTTCGTTGAAATATTGTCCATTTTAATAAAAATAGCATATGACGTTAATCAGTGCACTAATTAATGATTAACTATATAAATGTAACTTTGTGTATTAAAATTCAGACATGAACCATAATTGATATATATATATATACTGCATTTTGTTATAAAGATATTATTTTAAATATTTTAATTTGATTTATTACAAAGTAGTTTTTTTCCTTCTTATTGTATTTTTTCTGCCACGATGAAAAAACATACAGAAAAACATTCGAAAAATAAAGATAATCTATGTTTTTTTGATAGCACGAAACAATATTATATAATTGTTTTTAAATTATTTGACACTTGCGTAAAGTGTTAAACATAAAACACGTATATTGTGATTTTCTAATAATATAGATACGTTTAAACTTTGAACAATATATCATAACATCGATTTATAAAAATTGTTTTAATATCAAATAGAACTGCCATTATATTTAGTGAATTCCAAATTGCAATCACGCAATGATTTAATTAAAATGTGTCTAATTTCTAGATCCTTTTCAAACTAGCACTTAATGCTTTCTTGTTTCAGCTTTGAAACCGGTACAAAATTCCTGTTATTACTAAAAATTTTTCGAGTAAGTATGCCTCACAAGTTATCAGTAGGATAAATGTCCACTAATTCATTATCTATGCATAAAATAAACAGCAATGGTGACAAATTCGATTTCTGATGCACTCTCACAGTTATTACAATAGGTGGTAAGGTCTCAACTGGGAATATTACCACACTGATGGTGTTATAGTATAAATGCAGAGTTCATTTCACATAAGCTTGAGGTACACATAAGCTGTCGATTGGCATGTTTGTTTTATATTAAAAGTCTAATATCTTCAATTCCTCGGTGTCAAGATTTATCCAGGCGATTAACGTTGTTATCACCTTCTGGAGATTTTAGTTCATTGTACAAATTTTGAAAATGGCTAGTTTGGCCCTATCGACCAAGGCTGTTGTTGATAACTTAAGTATTTTGAATTTCTTTCTGCCTCATTTCAACTTTCTCTTTTAGTAGGTCTACAAGGCTGATTTGTTTTCTTTTATAGCTTGTTGTACTTTGCCACTCCACTCTAAAAGAATCGATTAAAAAATTTGGAATTATCGGCTTCAGGATTTCGGCACGCACACTTTTAAACATTGTATAATTGTATGACGCATTGTCTGCCCTATAGGAATCATATTATTTTATATAATAGTAACGATCTATACATTTTATTTACATTTCTGTCATATATTTTGATGTAAATGTAATTTAACAAAGTCATTAAAAATATTTGTTTACTATATAAATTAATATATTATACAACGGATTGTAATAAATTATCTTTTATTTTATGCGTTTTTGTTTTAGAAACTATTCGAGTACTTCTGTGAAGATAGAAAAAAGTTGTTATTTAGTTAATTCATACAAGCGTTTATAACGAAACAGACAGACACTAGAGTATTTAAAAACACAAAAAGATTAATTCATCCGTAAATTAGTTACGTTCGATTATCTATAAATTGGTTATGTTGTAACCTGTAAATTGTTTTATTTGAAATTTTATTCTGTTTTTTACGGTTAAAAAGAAGAAAAATCCGGTAGTTTCCCGGGTGTATTGAGAGATAGGATCATCTTAATTATATATTCCATTGATCAGTTCAAACGAGAGAGGAGTGATGAGGCATATTTTCCCCAGTCAGAAAAATGCTCAGAGATCTGATGAATTAAAAACGTTTCGGGAACTAAACATTCCGAAAAAAGTTCAAAAATGACTGGATCGAATGCGTAATTTAGGTCAATCTGGACAACAAATACTGGCTACTTAAGCTGTAAATATTTCGAAATAACAAATTGCATGACCACTATTAATACTGTGTATGACTAATATGTAACAATATTCTTTCTTTTTATAGGCCAAGATTTATTATAAGTCCACAAACTAATGATCTGTATATTATGTTTCAATTAATATTCATTATTATTATGCTTTTGATGATATATATAATGTAATATAAAACGAGATAGATGAATTCGTATTATTCAGTAGTATTTTTATTTTATTTAAGCAATCTACAGAAGATATATCGAAGAACGTTTATTCCTCGGAAGAAGTAAGGGTGAATTCAAATTTCCAGTCTTCTATTGAAACCAAGACTCATCAAACAACTGTAGATCAAGACATATTGAGCGCTGCCGAAACTCTTCTCCAGATGAGGAGATCGGAGACAGACGAAGAAAATATTGCGGATTCGAATAAACCATCAACTTCAAAACAATTTAAGAACATTGAATAACGAAGATTACTTTAGTTAATTTTTAAAAATCTTTCTTCACCTGATTGAAATTCGAAAAAATTGTTGCTTCGAAAGTGAACAAAATAATTTATTCAAAAATAACAATTTAAGATAAATTTTGAAATTGTAGAATATCTGACAAATACTCGAATTAAAAAACATAAAGTGGAAATTTGATTTCTAAAGATACATTATCAAACATTGAGCTAATTATTGCTTCAAATGTAATAAAGCATTACTTACGTAACTCTCCTGGCAAGGATGAAAATTCTATGTGTAGCCATCTGTTAAAGGTTTAATTTAAAAAATTCTTATATATTAATAATATAAGAATTTTTTTAAATTAAACCTTTAACAGATGGCTACACATAAAATTTTATTTAATTTAAATTTAAAATTAATTTTTTTTATAAAACTGTACTCTCAAAATTCAGCTTTTTTTGCCATTTTATATTTATTAATTAATATAAAATGGCAAAAAAAGCTGAATTTTGAGAGTACAGTTTTATAAAAAAAATTAATTTTAAATGATAACAACAAATAAAATCTTTATTAAGTCGGACCTTCTCGAAATATGATAACCTTTTATTTTCTCACCCCGTCTATTTTTAAATACATGATAAAAGTTTTTTGAACGTTAACTTTTGCAAATTAGATCAGTTGCGGGTCCATCACAACCTATCCGACACGAATAAATTTTCTAATATTAATTAATAGTAGACCGGTATTATGTCGCTGATCATCCTCTCTTTTAGAAGAAGGTCAACTTTTAGTCGAATAACTTCAACTCCCTTCGGCAATAATCCATTCTTCCTGTCAGACCTGCGGTATTGTGGCATTTAACAGGAAAAGTGCATGGTACATGCGCAAGCTTGCATAAAATATGATTTAAGTGGCCTTCGATAGTGCCAAGTTTAATAAATATTTTGTTTATTCTTTGCGAATTTATTTACTTCGTTTATAGATTGCAGTTTAATATTCGCTGTGAATGGTATAGTTACTTAGAGTTATCTTACGTATGGGATGATTACACCGAGTCACCATTCTAACAAATTTTAAAAATTCTTTATTTCCCTACTGAACACAAATTAAGGAATATTTAAAGTAAACTACGCTGATCACTTTGTGTAACAGACCCTTACGTAAGATAACCTTTGTAGTTATATAAAGTACTATAATGTAATATAATAGAAGAGTATGAAGTACGAAATAAGCTAATTATCTTAATGTTTATTCCTACTTTTACTTGGGCAATGCTGGGTTTACCTGTTAGTAATAATATAAATAAACTGCAGGTAAACAGGTGTGTCCAGTGATAAACTCACATATTTTCATATAGGTTGTATAAAAAGTACGGCTAAATTTCTCGAAATATAGCCCAAATTTTTCTTAACCTGGCCCAAAATGCTGTATGTCGCCCAAATGTAATAGCCTAGAGCACGGTATTGCAAATGACGACCTTCCGCCTATTTTTAAGTCAACCCTCGGGTTAATATCGTATTTACATGAAAAAATTGAAAGTTAATCAGATGGGGATGGTGCGGCCAGTCTAATTTCAGATGGCACATCTTATTTAAGGATTATAGTATTATAAAATTGTTTTCTATAGCCGATCTATTTTTTATTGCTTAATTTCATTAAATATTTTAAAATGTTGGGGGGGGGTCGTTTTTACCGAAATATTTATGGCCCAGGGGTGGGAACAAAACACTTATTGGCTTAAACAAAGTCAATCGACCTACAGAAAAGCGAATCAAAGCTAACATCGCGGAAAATTTGAATATAATGCAAATTAATCGAATTTTTTGATTAATTACGCCTAAAGGCGTATCTCGTATCACGAATAAACGGCAAGTCACGTAAAATACGCCTGAAGGCGTATACCAGCATGGAAAGGGTTAAACAACAACCGAAGTTGTAAGAAGAAATTGCCTATTTTACCGATCTAGGGACTCCCCCTTTTCCAAATTTTATGTCAACTTAAAATGATTTTAATAAACGAATTAGAATAAAACGGTTTATTATCCAAATCTCACAACATGCCAAGGAAAAGAGGAAAAAGCAATTAAGTAATTAAACTAATTTATAAAGGATTAAAAACATAAAAATGGGAAACATCGTACTCCTCCCTTTCGGACTTCTACAATGTTCACACATTAAACGAAGAACTTAGTCAAAGCAATCAATGAATAATGATGAGAACTGTCACAAAGCAAAGATGTCACATCAATTTGATGATGACTACTAAAGTTCGATGTCATTTGAAAAGCCTTTATTTGGCAGAGAAAATTATACATATTTAAATACAGAGATATATAAAAAGCTACGTAAATAGCCACAAATATGGGCTTATAGCCTACGGTAAAAAAGATATAAATAAGATGTTATGATTATGTACAGGTCTAGAAAAAGGTATACATAGGCAAATTTGTGCAATAAAAAAGTACAAAAAAGTTATGGATCATGTGACATGGGCTTTGGTTGCCTGTTTAATTTTTTCGCGATAAGTGGTTATTGTAAATTTCGCGACTATGGCGGATAACGTCACTCACCCTACGTTTGAATATTAATGCTGAGCAAGATTTGGAAATTCCAAGTCTTTGTGTGGTTGATAGGTTCTTTTTGTCAAATCCTCCAAAAGAGTCGATAATGAAAGCGCTTAAGTTACCAGATAACAAAATAAAACCATCATTTCAGCTACGATGACGACACCGCCAATAATCATCACCCGATGACGACACTACCAATAAATCATTATTGGATGACGAACCTTCTCAGGCTGGAAGTATTTAAAAGATGAACCCGATGCAGAGAGAGACAGAGACAAAGAAAGACGAAACTTCAAAGACAAAACAGAGAAAGAGAGAGTAGATTAGAGGTGGTAGACCAAAGGCGGTTAGACAGTCCAGGACAGAGGAGAACCAGAGAGATAGAAAGAGAAGGTCGTACAGAAAGACAGAAAAAAAAGAGAGTAAAACACGATCAAGAGACTGATCAACTGTCTGAACAGACGAGAGAAGACATCTTGTTTACCTGGTATGTTGTGAATCGCGTAGTTCGAATAATCCCCCCTTAGGTGTCCCTCGTTGTATAGATAATGATAGGCAAATTTCCAAAAATCGGATTTGATAACTTTGTTCTGAACTTTCATTTTTTTTCTTTTTTGCTAATAAATTCCTTTTAATTAATTATATCTGACTCTGCATTTTTCCTCCTGAGAGGCTCGTATCTGGACTTCGCAGTGACTCTTACCCTCGTGCCTTAGTCATTTATTTCAATCGGTGGTGTGTCCGGTAAAACACAGCTGGTGGCATGACCCTACCCAAAACGGCGTAATATAAATTTCACCAGCTCCGAACCCCACAGTATCAACTAATACTAATTTAGAACGATAAAATTAACGAGTAGATAATGAGTTCCTGGCAGACTTTTTAACAATATACTTCCAGGCCGATGGAAGGCCTTCCGCGTCCCTCGCATTTATACACGTCTCTTCCAGTTTGCGTTGATTACTCTTTATTTTTTCAGCGGTCTTTGCTAACGTTGGGGAGCTCACGGGTTTCATAATGTCTGCTTTATCCCATTTAACTACCGAGCTTTGGTTCTGGGCCATCTGGGATAGTACCGTCGCGTTGGAAATTTTTCTGATGTTATACGTCCGTTCCTTGAGTCTTACGTTCAAATTCTTCGTTGTAACGCCGATATAAACATAACACTTATAACAGATATGCCAAAGGCATTATGAGACAAATTACAAACCGCCAAGAGTCAACAAATATTTTAGAAAGAGCCCCAAACCTATTTAAACATTTAAAAAATGACAAGGATAGCATTCGGAAAGAACAAAAACCAGGTGTGTATAGGATACCGTATGAAAATTCACAGCTGGGAATTAGGAAAAATTATATGGCGTTACAACGAGGAATTTGAGTGTAAGACTCAAGGAGCACAAGTATAACAGAAAAAGTTCCAACGCGACGGGAACTATCTCAGATAGCTCAAACCCACAGCTTGGTAGTTAAATGAGATGAAGCGGACATTATCAAACCCGTGAGCTTCCCAACGTTAGCAAAGACCGCTGAGAAAATAGAGATTTATAAAAGCAAACTAAAAGAGACGTGTGTAAATGCGAGGGACGCGGAAGGCCTTCCATCGACCTGTAAGTATATTGTTAAAAAGTCTGGCAGGAACTCATAATTTACACATTAATTTTATTGTTCTAAATTAGTATTAGCTAATACTTGTATTTAAGAGAATTTTTGAATTTGTTTTTAATCTTTATTTTATTCTTTGTTTTTATTCGATATAATTTTTATAGACTACTTGCAGGTAGGCCCGGCGTTGCTCGGGCAAAAGTAACGATAGCGAAGATTAAGATTATTACATTATAGTCACAAAAAAAAGTAATTTCATCAACGAACTAAATATTTCTAAAGAAAGGTCGAATTTGAAAATCGAATGTTCTAATATTGTTCGATTTTCACGACGTGCTCTGATTATATCGTTCGATTTTCATCGAATGATCTAAAAAGAAAAGGTCGAGAAAAATCGAAATAATCTGTTTAAATTTGAAAATCGAATATGTTCCAACATAATAATCTTTTTCTTTTTTCAAAATATATATAAATGGTTTGCTGTATATTAGATAACATGACGAATTTAGTACAAATGTAGTATCTTTACAAAATAAAGAAATAGAATTTAGTATCTTTACAAAATAAATTTAATTTGCCAATAAGATTGCTGTGAGATTGGTCTACCAAGAATAATTTTGGATTACAGAGACTAAATTCCAGTGGCGTGCCGTGACATTTGATGACAGGGAAGCTGTGTTTCTGTAAGAAGCCGACTTCCAGGGGTAATCAGTTAATTGCGCGTCAGTGATGGTCTAGGGCAGTGGTTCTTAACCTTTTTATACTCGCCGCCCACCAAATATTTCATAATTTTTTGTGACCCCCATTTTTTTTAATAATTTATATTTGATAATTTATCTATAATAAATTGATTTTTTTATTATTGCTTTATTTTTTATATAATAAATGTAAATCATAATTTTATTATTTCATTATCTATTTAAATAACATTCAAACTTCACAATTAAACATGAAAACTCATTAATTTTTAACAGAAAATAAAATAAGAAACATGTCGATAAATCGATCCAATGTCGATGCTAAAACTAAACTAAAACTAAAACGCCCACTTGTCGTAAGGATTTTGCATAACTTTTGCAAAAATATTTAAATTTTCAAAGCCTACTATTTTTCCTAATTATTTTTAAAATTCCAAGCATTAATAGTTTCTTAAAATTGCTTTGGAATAAAAGAAGTAAATACTGCGGTGTAAGTAGCATATTTACATTTATTTCTTCTGTACTAACAAAGTTGTATGTAGGAAGAAATACAAAATAAATAAATAAAAACTAAATAGGAAAACTTTATCTTTCTTATTTCACTTTTCAATACGATATTCGGATTATACATCAATTTTCTTTTTATTATATTCTGAAGGAAATTTTGCATAATTTGGCGGCCCCCGGCAAACTTCTTATGGACCCCCAGGGGCCGCGGCCCCCTGTTAAGAATCACTGGTCTAGGGTCCATTCGTATTCATTTGTTCGATAAGCCAGTAAAAACTGTAGACTTCTCTAAATGTATTTTTAATATCACAATTACATTCTGAATCGCTAGCCACGATATAAGGGCTAAAATTAAAAATAAATTATAAAAACTTACTCGGTGAAATAAAATGTGCGATGGATATACATACCTGGTACAATGTATTGTTCGATTGTATTAATATACTTTTAAAAAAATTATAATTAAAATATAGCTTTGTAAAGAAACGTACATAAAAATAACATAAAATATTCTTTACTTTTTAAATCTTAAAACAATCCACTTAGTCAAATATCTTGATACGAGTAGCTAATGGATGGAACTAGTGACGGTCCAGGTAGGTGTGTAGTGAGTGTGTGCGTGCCAAATCCCGAGGGTACCGATACCGGTCAATGTCAAATGCCTCTTTTGTCGCATCACTAGTATATCTCAAAGGACGCCACAGGGCTGTTGTAAATTTTAAACGTTTCTCACCGTAGCTGTAAAAATCTAACTATGTTAAACTTAATAGTCATTCGTTTTCTAACTAATTCGTTTTAATACCAGGTGTACACGGAAATCAGTTTCCCACTGTACTGAGCGAGTGATTGGTTCTGTTAAGCTTTTGTTGAAGTAAAATTCTGGCTCTTTCAACAGGATTTTATTTATGTCCCCATTCCCTAATCTCTTAATTATCTAGTCACTTCTTAAGTAGAAATAAGTCGAAACCAGTTACTTTGTACCTGAATATCTGTAGTCTTGGGAAAACAGTGGAAAGACAAATTTTTATGACAACGGATATATAAATCGTAAATTTAAGGAAAATAAATTCTAAAGCTTTTTTTTGTACCATTGTATGTACTGTACGTCTCATTTCATTAAATTTGGTTGTAAATGATGCTGCCAAAGTAACAGTTAATTTTTAACACTGTACTAGAATTGTACACGTTTTTTCTGCATCCCCTTACAGATGGGACGTACTAAATCGTAATATCACCGGTTTAACATTGAAATCCGTAAGTAATATAAGATGGGAGAGCGGAATAAACGCAGAATAAATATATCAAATATTTTAATGGATTTTTTAAAACTCCTGTCAACTATACAGAACTATCATAAAAACGTGCCAGTAAACTCCTATCGGTTGGGTTGTTATAAATCTAGTCTAGGGTGGGCAACCCTTTTTATAACGTGGGCCAGAATAAATTTTACGTTTTTTTTCCGCGCCGTAGTAGTTAATTGACGCCTTCTTGTGACTCGTAATTTTTTTAGTCTGCAAATATGAAATAAATAAATAAAAAGTTAATTACTACATTTATTTTTTTTATCGTTTTCGAAAATTACAAAGAATTGGAAAAATAACTAATTAATAGTTATTTTTCCAATTTAATAATCTATTAAAGATCTCGCGGGCCGGATAGAAACTTTTCGCCAGCCGTAGCTGGCCCGTGGCTTGCCCGCCGTTGATCTAGTCTGCTCGTGATTCACATAATAGGGCGAGGGTGGCCGAATATCTAGCAGGCGGCTAACAGCCCACAACCGCTCCGGGATATAAAGTCGTGTACTCTTTACGCGTGTGTCGCTTCTACCAGCTAAACCGGGTGAGGTTGGTGCACTGTAAACCGCGTGTGCTAATGCCTATATAATCTGGCTGATTAGATACTGACCCGGTTTCGACATTCCATTCCTTCCGCCACCGAATTATTCGAATATACAATAGCAATCTTATCGTTTTTTTTCACATGTAGTATAGAAATTCGTAAAAGATACATAATGCAGTTATAATAAAATATTAATTTTAATTAATTCAAAGTACGTTAAAATATGAAAATTTATATTTTATAAAATACAAGGGAAGGTCATTGGAAGGTGGAATCGGCGCTTCCATCGCTTCCAATGACGGCACGCCACTGCTAAATTCGTCATATTATTTTTCTTTTTTTCTGTTTTTTCCAGCGCTCGTAAATCTTGCACGTCGCTTTCTCTTGTTCTCCATTGTTACTTAACACTTCCATTGTTGACACTTCCATTGTTTCTTGACACTTCCATTGTTTCTTAGCACTTCCATTGTTACTTAACACTTTGGTGCTTAAATTTGGTACCCTAACTGTGTACCAAATTTCAACTTTTAACTCATAACCGTTTTAGCGAAAATTAAAATTATTACGTTACAGTCAACCTTACCCATTTTCACAGAATGCAAAAATTAGGTCTCACTGTTTCCAGACTAATTACAGAAATTTTAAATGGGTCTAAAAATATCTTCGATTTCCCGCAAAAACGAAAAAACTGCATGTGTGTCTTGCTAGTCGCTTTCTCTTAACAATTCCATTGTTACGTGTCACTTTCATTGTTGGCATTTCTTTGTTACTTAGCACTTCCATTGTTACTTTACACTTCCATTAACAATGGAAGTGTAAAGCCTTAATCCTGTTCCTCTCCCCTTAAGAAGGAACTTTCGAAAAATTCCTTCTTAGTTTGCGTTCTCGTGACGTACCCTAACTGTGTACCAAATTTCAACTTTCAATTCCTAACCGTTTGGGCTCTGCGCTGAATATTATTATTATTACTATTATCAACTCGTCTCGATTATACATATAGATTCGTTTATTATTTTTTAATCCGTTGTCAATTTTAGAAATTTAAATATTTGTAACCGATCTTCTGGAACGGAAATGTTCCAATTGTCAGTTCTCAACCTGATGATGGCCAATGGTATAGGTTGAAAACGTTTTTTTTTAAATTAAACTTTCTCGGCAACTATAAAGGTGTTTGATTATTGTTTAATATATTTGCTGAGCACGTTATATACAATGTTATTAAACTGTAATTATTAGCCCTTTTTACAAAGAAAGGTTTACTAAATATTGTCAAATTCTATTTTTTAGTACTTTCTGTCTGTTTATTCATTTTTGTAATTTTCCAATAGTGTGAGAACCGAAAATTTTATTCAAAAACCTTTTTCGAAAGGAACAAAATCATAAAGGATATGATTATATTTTTTCTCACGGACTTGCTTCCTTGTATAAGGTGGCACATTCGATGTGTCTTTAGGAATCTAACGGATAATTCGCCATTGGCCCGTAGAAGCGAGTTCAAAAAAAGACAAGAGCTGCGAAAGGGTGGACTCCAGAATAAAAGAACGAGTGCGATGATGCGACAGGGAGTTTGTTCGAGTTCTCTTTTCTATTACGAAAACTTTTTTTTTCTGCTTGATGCTTCTCCAAACTCGAAGATAAATTTAAAATATAACTATTTTTGATTTAATTGATCCAGATTTCTAAAAATCGATCTGCCTAAAACTGTTATAACTAATATGACCGTTGTGTCATTTCAACGTTACCGGTAGCATTGTGATAAATCTCTGTTATCTCTACTATAGTATTTGAGATATTAGTTTCAACAATTTTCAAGACAAGAAACTTTTTTATAATGTTTAAAACTGGTATATTTCTATTGTTATATTTTATCGTGTCATTTGAAAATATTACATTAATAATAACAATTTACAATTAATAAATGTTTAGGTTTTAAAAGCTATATTTACTCAAATATCTAAGTTAAAGCAAAAAATAAAAATAAAATAAATAAATAAATAAATAATAATAATACATTCTGTAAAATTGGAGACGAGAAAAAAGTTAAAACTATGGGTAATTAGTGTTAATTATTTAGGCATGTAAAAATAACGTAGACATTTAAAACTTATTAATAAGTTTAAATATAAAATTAGTAAATTCCCGCTAAAAATTCAGACAATAAATAAACGTGCTGTGAAATTTTGCTGTATTAAGTTAATGAAGTTTTTTGGAGGGTTTTAGAAGTAATGGACCGAATATAATTTAACCATAAGGAACTGATTACAAAGTTCACGCTGTTTAAGTATAAATGACTTAAGTAACCATTAGAACTAGGCGAGTCGATTTCCCGAAATCCAGTTAGTAACGCAGGCGGTTCGAATAGTTACCAAGGTGATAAGGTTCAGTTTGGATTTGTCATTCTTTGTGATCAGACGTCCCGATAAGTGCGTGTGTTTTTAGCTTTTTATAGATAGAAATGTTTTCATAAACTTCATAAGGGAATTTATGTTGTAATGCAATTATGTATAGCGTAATTTTCATTTTCTGTTCTGTATTTCACTGTTAATAATTTGAACGATAAGTACAGTGATCATGTCCTTTGTTGTCCAAACCGTGATAGATTAAACAGTGAGTGAAAAAGTAGTAAAAGTATACATTGTTACTATTATGCGATTTATATTAATTTGATTTTTGTTAGATAAACATTTGATAGACATTTCGGTAAAACTATATTTTCTAATCATTACGAATTTTCTCCTTAATATTTGTTTTAACAGACACACATTCGATAGTAATGTCCAAATCACAGAATTTTATGTGCCGACCGAAAAAAAAGTGCTGCAAACAGAAAAATCATAGGACTACCGATTTTTCATTATTCCAGCCGCTACTTCTTAAGCTCGTTTCGGTGGTGGAGTATCATAATAAACGTGTCCCGCGACACCACCTCGAAATATTTGCTGAACTAAACTACGTGATGTGTTCGACGCATATTCGAACTATGAAGGGTCTGTGAACCAGATTGATAAACAGAAAAAATTTGTTACGTTTCGGTAATACCGAAATATACAGCAACAAAGTTTCATGACGATTAACTACGAAATAAACAATAAGTAATTATAGATTTGTCGTTTAAATTCGTCAATATTCAAATATACATGGCTTATATTTCTCTTAACCGTTTTATTTTAATGTCTGAAGTAAATTTATATTACAATATACTGTATATTTGGCTGTTCCTTATTTTGACGAAAATAAAGTTGTTTTGTTAAAACGTGGTTGACTTGGAGGATATTAATCAACAGTAAAAATATCAACAACGAAAAAGTATAAAAGTTTTTGATATAGTTGTTGTGTGTAACATTCAATTATAAGATTAGAATCTGCTAGGCATACTTTCTCTTTGATGCTTCTGGATATAGCTTTCGATGACCTTCTACACAACTATATAATTGCTTTTTTCAAAAAAAAATAATTATACTGTTTGTGATCGTTAATTAAATATTGAGAACAACACATTATTAATTTCAAAATTAACCTTTTTTTGTAGATTATTCCTAAAATGGAACAAAGAGTAAATGAAGATGCATGTACAGATGCGTCTACATCTCAAGAATTCGCTTCTAATGTGTTGAAAATACCAGAAGTTCTACAACACATATTTAAATATTTAAACGACTTAGACTTAGAACAGTGTGGCAAAGTGTGTACTTCCTGGAAACACGTTACCGAAGGCATCTTCTATAAGAAAATAGCAATGTTTCGTAAGGTAATTATGTATCTAATTTTTATACAGCTATTTATTATTACATTCTTTTTCTATGTACTGTTAGCTTGCTTAATTTTAATTATAGCAATAGGATTCATTATATGCCTAATTTACAAAATATTTGAATGCAATTTTAAGAAAAATGGTACAAAACATACGTTCCATATATTGAATTAAAAGTTTATGAGAGTATCGAATATTCTGTATATTTGCATGAGAATATATGAAATGAGCGACGAACGCTCATTTCAGACATTTTCATAATGTATCCGTCCATCCATAGGCGGCAAATTTACTGCAGATTGAACTGTTTATCTGTACGTAAATACAGCAGAGTCTTCATAGAGTGACCACTCGATATACTAAATAATGTTTTTAATTTTTGCTAGTCATCATGCATATAAATAATTCCAGCGATAAATTTTCATCAGAGTAACTTTTAGATTAAAAAATTCACAATTTTTCATTTTCGAAAAAGATATATACCGCTAAAACCATCTTAAACCGTCTCACAAAATTTAAGTATGTTTGCATGCCTAATTAATTATTAAATTAGAATGCCGCTTATTAAATTTGTACTCTGAAGCTGTATTTTTAAAATCAGTTAAATAATTATCTACCATTGTAACCAACACATCAGACATAGTTACATGACCTTGATAACCAAAACATTTTAATAATGCTAACAATTGATTATTCCAAGTCAATTTTATACTAGTAGAAATCACTTTTATCCGAAAAGAAGTGCATAGGTTTCACCAGACTGCAATTAGGATTCGTAATAAATTCCCATACATAATAAGAAAATAAAAGCTCACATTTAATATTAACAATGAAATACGTGTTAAAATTGCTGTATTTATTGTCCTTATTCTATTTTAACTATTTAGCAATTTAAACAATAAATACTTTTATATGGTAAAATATGTGATTGGTAGGAACTTTTGTCTAATTAATTTGTCGCTTTTTAACAGAAAATACCAATTTTAATGCTGAACACCTTAGCTGATAATTCTGAAGAACTACGTTCTTTCTTCGGATACAGTGATAACTTTCAATACTTATGGTTTTGTTTGGAACCATTTCGCGTTTTCAATTGGGAGCAATTGGGTAAGTACTTGCAATTTTCACAACTATCGCTTCTGTGATGAACAGTATTCTAGTTTAACCATTTACGCAATTATAGGAGAAAATGTCCTTGATCTATTATATAATGTTTGCTCACCAAGAGAAGAAGAAATCGGAATAAATATTGCAATGTTTCCATCAGTTTCAGGCTTCAATATTCGACAGTTTTCATATGGATACGAAGAAATAAGCCAAATTAAAAAGGGAAAAATTCCGTACGTGTCACAGCTAATCAACATACCAGAAGAGAATTTGAAGTGCGTCATCGGAATTAGAGATTATGGGATCGCTTTTTTTAACTTTGAAACTGGCGCATACGAGCTCGCAAGAAATGTAGCAAAGGGCATTGCTTTCTACGGTGAAAGAGTTCAAGCAGTTTCTTTATACATCAAAGTTTTCGAATGCGATTATTATAGAGTGAAAGAAAAGTTTGAAAGACTAAAACGTTTGAAACCGAAAATAGTGCAAGAGAGATGTTTCGCTTTCATTTTTCGTGCAAGATATATATGAACGATATAAGTGGAACAATGCAAGCGTTCAAAGCAGTATTTCCTTTCGTTACATTTCTTGTTTTTCATCGTTTTCCTGAATTTGAAGTGTTGAATCCACCCGAAAACTACAATTTCGATTGTGTGGAAAGAATTCTATATTTGACGCAATTTGTAAAAATAGTTTTTGTATGGTACGAATAAAAACGTACTATACAAAAAACGTCTCGAAGCAAATTAAATCATGTTGCAACATTGTACATTTTTTGTATTGGGATAAATCATGTTTTAACAATAGTTCAAAATTGTAGTGAAGAGTTTGTAATGGGTGAATACTCTTAAAACGATCTCAGCAATTATGTCAATGTCGTTCTAAACAGCAACGTTAATGCAAATTTAGTTTGAAAATAATAAATTGGTACGCGTGAATTGTAATGTTAAGTAATATAAATTTAATAATTAAAACTGTAGTTATTTCATTAATCTTGTGTTCTGAAGTTGTAATTTTAATATTGACTTCTATTCTAATTTTTCTACTTGGCATGAATACCATTTAATGTTTCAAGAACACGAAAAGATGATTTTTTAATTATGAATTTACTTTTCAAACGCAATTAATCGATCTTTGTATTTAGCATTAAAAAATTTCTTTCACTGAATCACATTATTCAGATTGTGCAAAAACATTATTCCGTTCCAAATAACTCGTTTTAAGTTCTCACTTCGTTGTAAACTATTGGTTACTTGTTGCATTAGTACTAACATTGAAGGACAAAGCCTCATTCAAATCCGACTCAGTTATTAATACTACTTACAACTACAACAAAATAAAATGTTTAAATACAATGAATTGAATTCCACCATACAAAACGAAAGCAAGCTCCACAGGAGTGTTTCCAAAATGTTTTGTTTTCTTCATCAAAAAAGTAATTGTTTTCAAGCGGGTTAATTAAAATATACATTGAACATTGCTAGAAAGTAACATAGCTGACAACAGGAAATGATTCTCTAATAGTGCAATTTAATGGAACTAAACATTTATTGCACACGCGAATAAAAATATACACAAAACATAAACCTTACCAAAACAAACAACTTTCACCATGCAACATGGGACGGAAAGCAATGGCGTGGCGGTTCTTTGTGAATATGTGTGCAGGGATTATCCACGATCACTTAATTGGCCCGTATCTTTTACCATACCGCTTTCACAGACAAAAGTTTTTCATTATCCTTTACCTGCCTGATTTACTACAAAATGTTCTAGCAAATGTTCGAACGATAATGTGGTTTTTGCACGACGGATTGCCAGCCTTTTTCGAGGAATGTGCAAATCTACCTGGACATTGCATTTAAAAACAAATGGATTGGCCCGTATCTTGGCCTTCCAGACCACCCGATTTGTATTATCTGCCTTGTAAAGTTTTCAATAATACAGATAATTTGTCTTTTATTCTTCGTCTTTATTATTTTTTCCATTTCCACCAGGCAGTCGCTTTCTCGTGGCTCGCCATTTGCTTTCTGACCCCATATTGCATGGTAAA